>NW_028320741.1:0-118777 GCF_062004578.1 Staurois parvus
CCCCGACACCACCCCTGATCCAGCTCCGCCCCCGACACCACCCCTGATCCAGCCCCGCCCCCGACACCACCCCTGATCCAGCCCCGCCCCCGACACCACCCCTGATCCAGCCCCGCCCCCGACACCACCCCTGATCCAGCCCCGCCTCCGACACCACCCCTGATCCAGCCCCGTCTCCGACACCACCCCTGATCCAGCCCCGTCTCCGACACCACCCCTGATCCAGCCCCGTCTCCGACACCACCCCTGATCCAGCCCCGTCTCCGACACCACCCCTGATCCAGCCCCGTCTCCGACACCACCCCTGATCCAGCCCCGTCTCCGACACCACCCCTGATCCAGCCCCGTCTCCGACACCACACCTGATCCAGCCCCGTCTCCGACACCACCCCTGATCCAGCCCCGTCTCCGACACCACCCCTGATCCAGCCCCGTCTCCGACACCACCCCTGATCCAGCCCCGTCTCCGACACCACCCCTGATCCAGCCCCGTCTCCGACACCACCCCTGATCCAGCCCCGTCTCCGACACCACACCTGATCCAGCCCCGTCTCCGACACCACCCCTGATCCAGCCCTGTCCCGGGCATGTGTCCATGGATGCACTCAGCCCGGATCAAGAGCACGTCTGCACACAGATTGCTACGGGGCGGGGGGGCCATCAGAGAAGAGGTAAGGGACTGTTCTGTGCAATACAAGTAAGTATAAACCTCATTTTTATTTTATTCATTTTTTTATTTATTTTATTGTTTATTTTTTAAAATTAATTATTTTTAGTTTTTAATTTTATTTAAATTTTATTTTCGATTCTATTTATTTTTATTTTAGGTATTCATTTTTTTTAGTTAGTCATTTTGTTTTTATTTAAATTTTTTTATTTTAGGTTTATTTTTATTTAATTTGTTATATATTTTATATTTAGTTTTTATTACATTTTATTTTAGCATTATTTATTTCATTTATTTTTTTATATTTTGTTTTAGTTATTTTTTTTAATTTATTCAATTTTTATTAAATTTTTTCTTTAGTTTTTTTCGTTTTTTATTTTTTTTCTATATTTAATTTTAGTTTTGTTTTTATTACATTTTAGTTTAGTTTTATTTTAATTTATTTTTTTATTTCAGTTAATGTTTTAGTTTACTATTTTATTGAGTTTATTTTTAAATTGTATTTTAGTTTTTATTTTAGTTTAGATTTTATTACATTTTATTTTATATTTAGTTTTTATTTTCATTTATTTTTTTTTATATTTTATTATTTTAGTTTTAGTTATTAATTTTTTTTTTAGTTTACTATTTTGTGTTTAGTTTTTAATTTAATTTTAGTTTTTATTTTATTTTTTGTTAATTTTTTTATATGTTATCTATTTTATTTATTACATTTTATTTTAGTTTTTTTTTTAATCTGTTTATTTATTTATTTATTTTTTACTTTAATAACATTTTAAATATTAAAAAAAAATACAACAAATACCAGGCAGCACACCCAACAACAAAGCGTAAAAAAAAAAAAAAGTAAAAATAAGTGAAATGAATCAGACAAACCCCAGACAATCGTCCGGATCTCTGCCATCTTGCACCAACAATTTTTTTTTTTTTTTTTAAGAAGTCAGTAATATAGGAGCTCAAAAATAAAAAAAAAGATAGAAAAAAAATGAATCAAAAAAGTAAGTTTTCAAAAACTCCGCACAACCTCAATCTGGACACATATTTATATTTTAAAATGTGATGATGATCGTTTTCCGGCGATTGTGTGACCTTTATCGCGCACAATCTCCCCGGCGGATCCACCCACCGCGTCGTACGCAAAGGTTTCTCATGAATATTTAAGGCTTCCAGAGGCTCTGCGGAAGATATTTAATCCCGAAGATCCATTAACCACAACAAACGGCGGGGCCTGGAAACGATTTCAGGAGGGCCGAGCGTCTCGCAGACGCTGACACATGGAAAGTGCGCGGTGCGCGCTCGCAGCCCCGTGTGCGGGGATAAATATTGCACGCCGTTTATCTCGCACTCGCTGGTTAACTATTGATCGCAGGATTCGCCTCTAAGTGGCCATTTTCCCAGAGCGGCTAATCACAGAGGACGCGGCTAAGTGCAGCGAGAGATTAATGCGGCGCTGCACGGGGGATGGGAGGAAACGCTCGGGACACTTCCAGGAGCAGGGGCCCTTCATCGACCCGGGACGGGGCCAACCGCAAAGCAGGACGAATCTACAGCCAGAGCATCCAGAAAGTATTCCCATTGGTCGGATGTCTCCACCATTCATACAGAAAGTATCCCATTGGTCGGATGTCTCCGCCATTCATACAGAAAGTATTCCCATTGGTCGGATGTCTCCCCTATTCATACAGAAAGTATTCCCATTGGTCGGATGTCTCCACCATTCATACAGAAAGTATCCCATTGGTCGGATGTCTCCCCTATTCATACAGAAAGTATTCCCATTGGTCGGATGTCTCCACCATTCATACAGAAAGTATCCCATTGGTCGGATGTCTCCCCTATTCATACAGAAAGTATCCCATTGGTCGGATGTCTCCGCCATTCATACAGAAAGTATTCCCATTGGTCGGATGTCTCCGCCATTCATACAGAAAGTATTCCCATTGGTCGGATGTCTCCCCTATTCATACAGAAAGTATTCCCATTGGTCGGATGT
Organism: Staurois parvus; assembly: GCF_062004578.1. NCBI lineage: Eukaryota > Metazoa > Chordata > Amphibia > Anura > Ranidae > Staurois > Staurois parvus. Next base: position 2,661 of record NW_028320741.1, read on the forward strand.
CTCCCCTATTCATACAGAAAGTATTCCCGTTGGTCGGATGTCTCCGCCATTCATACAGAAAGTATCCCATTGGTCGGATGTCTCCGCCATTCATACAGAAAGTATTCCCATTGGTCGGATGTCTCCGCCATTCATACAGAAAGCATCCCAATTGGTCGGATGTCTCCGCCATTCATACAGAAAGTATTCCCATTGGTCGGATGTCTCCGCCATTCATACAGAAAGTATCCCATTTGTCGGATGTCACCCCTATTCATACAGAAAGTATCCCCATTGGTCGGATGTCTCCGCCATTCATACAGAAAGCATCCCATTGGTCGGATGTCTCCGCCATTCATACAGAAAGTATTCCCATTGGTCGGATGTCTCCGCCATTCATACAGAAAGTATTCCCATTGGTCGGATGCCTCCGCCATTCATACAGAAAGTATTTCCATTGGTCGGATGTCTCCGCCATTCATACAGAAAGTATTCCCATTGGTCGGATGTCTCCGACATTCATACAGAAAGTATTCCCATTGGTCGGATGTCTCCGACATTCATACAGAAAGTATTCCCATTGGTTGGATGTCTCCGCCATTCATACAGAAAGTATTCCCATTGGTCGGATGTCTCCCCTATTCATACAGAAAGTATCCCATTGGTCGGATGTCTCCGCCATTCATACAGAAAGTATCCCATTGGTCGGATATCTCCGCCATTCATACAGAAAGTATTTCCATTGGTCGGATGTCTCCGCCATTCATACAGAAAGTATTCCCATTGGTCGGATGTCTCCGCCATTCATACAGAAAGTATTCCCATTGGTCGGATGTCTCCGCCATTCATACAGAAAGTATCCCATTGGTCGGATGTCTCCGCCATTCATACAGAAAGTATCCCATTGGTCGGATGTCTCCGCCATTCATACAGAAAGTATCCCATTGGTCGGATGTCTCCGCCATTCATACAGAAAGTATTCCCATTGGTCGGATGTCTCCGTCATTCGTACAGAAAGTATTCCCATTGGTCGGATGTCTCCAAAATTCATACAGAAAGTATTCCCATTGGTCGGATGTCTCCGCCGTTCATACAGAAAGCATCCCATTGGTCGGATGTCTCCGCCATTCATACAGAAAGTATCCCATTGGTCGGATGTCTCCAACATTCATACAGAAAGTATTCCCATTGGTCGGATGTCTCCGCCATTCATACAGAAAGCATTCCCAGCGCTGAACTTTCACCACATTTTATGTTACGGCCGTATTCCAGAATGGATGAAATTCGTTCTTTTCCTCCACATTCTACATACAGCACCCCATAATGACAACGGGAGAGAAGTTCGTCTTGAAATCTTTGCAATTTATTAAAAATAAAGAACCCCCCCCCCCATGTACAGAAGTATTCCCAGCCTTTGCTCAATACTTTGCTGAAGCCCCTTTAGCACGGATCTAAATGGATGAAAAATGGATCTAAATGAATTTAAACGGGTCTAAACGGATGAAAAGCGGATAAAACATGGATGTAAACGAGAGATGAAAAAAAAGGGATGAAAAAGGATGAAAAACGGATCTAAACGGATACAAACAGATGTAAATGGGTAAAAATGGATGAAAATTTATTAAAAAAAGATTAAAAACCGGATGTAAATGGATGTAAAAATGTAAACAGATGAAAACAGATCTAAATGGATGAAAAACGGATCTAAACCGATCTAAATGGATGTAAACTGATCTAAATTAATTAAAACGGATGTAAATGGCTGAAAAAAAAAGATGAAAAAAACGGATGTAAACTGATGAAAACAGATCTAAATAGATGAAAAAGATCTAAATGGATCTGAGCGGATTTAATTGGATCAAAACAAATATAGCTGGATCAAAACGGATCTAAATAGATCTAAATGGATGAAAACCGGGTCTAAACGGATGTAAACAGATCTAAATGAATGAAAACCGGGTCTAAACGGATGTAAACGAATGAGTCGTTTGGAGTATGATCCTACAAGCTAGGCACACCGATTTTTGGGCGATTTCTCTCGTTCTTCTTTGCAGGACCTCTCAAGCTCCATCAGGTTGGATGGGGAGGGTCGGTGCACAGCCATTTTCAGATCTCTCCAGCGATGTTCGATCGGGTTCAAGTCTGGGCTCTGGCTGGGCCACTCCAGGACATCCACAGATTTGGCCCGTAGCCACTCCTGTTATATGTGCGCTGAGGGTCGTTGTCCTGTTGGTAGATGAACTGTCACCCCAGTCTAAGGTCCAGAGCGCTCTGGAGGAGGTTCTCATCAAGGATGTCTCTGTACATTGCTGCATTCATCTTTCCTCCAATCCTGACTCGTCTCCCAGTTCCATCCCTACAGCATGATGCTGCCACCACCATGCTTCACAGTAGGGATGGTATTGGCCAGGTGATGAGCGGTGCCTGGTTTCCTCCAGACATGACGCTCGGCATTCAGGTCAACTAGTTCAATCTTTGTTTCATCAGAGCAGAGAGTTTTGTTTCTCATGTTCTGAGGGTCCCTCAGGTGCCTTTTGGCAAACTCCATGTGGGCTGCCATTTGCCTTTTTCTGAGGAGTGGCTTCCGTCTGGCCGCTCTACCATGCAGGCCTGATTGGTGGAGTGCTGCAGAGATGGAGGTTCTTCTGGAAGGTTCTCCTCTCTCCACTGGAGCTCTTTCAGAGTGACCATCAGGTTCTTGGTTACCTCCCTGGCTAAGGCCCTTCTCCCTCGATCGCTCATTTTGGCCGGGCGGCTCGCTCTAGGAAGATTCCTGGAGGTTCCAAACGTCTTCCATCTATGGATGATGGAGGCCACTGTGCTCATTGGGACCTTCAATGCTGCAGAAAGTTCTCTGTACCCTTCCCCCCGATCTGTGCCTTCATACAATCCTATCTGGGAGGTCTATGGACGATTCCTTGGACCCCATGGCTTGGTTGGTGCTCCGACATGCACTGTTAGGCCCCTTTCACCCGGGAGTTCCGTATGTCCGGTGTTCATCTGTCCGTTTACGGATGAACAATGCCCCCCATGTATTTCTATGGACTTGCGGATGTAAACGGATGAACATCTTTTCACATCCGTTAACATACACAACCATTAACATCCTTTTTTTTTTTTTTTTGAACGGAAGAAAACCCTATTTTTCCACCACCAAAAAAAATGGAACGGAGGAAAAACGGATGTCAATGGATCTAAACAGATGAAAAAAAGGATGTAAACAAATGAAAACGGATCTAAATGGATGAAAAAAAACGGATGTCAACAGATGTAAACAGATGAAAACAAATGAAAAAAGATGAAAAAATGGATGTAAACGAATAAAAAAGGATGTACACGTATGAAAACGGATAAAAACCGGGTGTAAATGGATCTAAACGGATGAAAAATGGATGTAAACTGATGTAAACATATCAAAAACAGATGTAAACAGATGAAAAACAGATGTAAACAAATGAAAACCGATTCAAACAGATAAAAACAGATGAAAAAATGGATGTAAATGAATAAAAAAGGATCTAAATGGATAAAAAAGGATGTAAACAGATCTAAAATGATGAAAAATGGATGTAAACATAAAAACAGATGTAAACAGATGAAAACCAACGTAAACAGATGAAAAAAGATGAAAAAAATGGGTGTAAACGGATAAAAAACATGTAAACAATGTAAATGGATGAAAAATGGATGTAAAAAGATCTAAATGGATGAAAAATGGATGTAAACAGATCTAAACGGATGAAGAATGGATGCAAACAGATAAAAACAGATCTAAATGCATGAAAAAAATGGATGTAAACAGATCTAAACAAATGAAAAATGGATGTAAACAGATAAAACCGGATGTAAACGGATGAAAATCCGATGTAAACAGATCTAAACGGACGAATAGATTAAAAAAATTAAAAAACGGATGTAAACAGATGAGAAATGGATCTAAATGGATGAAAAACCAGATGACAAACCGGATGTAAACGGACCAAAAAGGGATGTAAATGGATGAGAAAGGGATGAATGCGGGCGCGGTGCGATTAGAATCATACATAATGTACGGCTCGGATCTCCCGGCACACAAATCACATGTGATTGGCAGAGAATGCGGCGCGGTTCCCGTGTGAATCACATGTGATTGGCAGAGAATGCAGCGCGGTTCCCGTGTGAATCACACGTGATTGGCAGAGAATGCGGCGCGGTTCCCGTGTGAATCACACGTGATTGGCAGAGAATGTGGCGCGGTTCCCGTGTGAATCACATGTGATTGGCAGAGAATGCGGCGTGGTTCCCGTGTGAATCACACGTGATTGGCAGAGAATGTGGTGCGGTTTCCGTGTGAATCACATGATGTACCACACTGCATGTATGTGAACCCGGGCTGAATGTGCGGTTTCTGTGCGCCGTTCCTGCGAGGAGACGGTATGTTACAGAACGCACCGTGCGCACAATGGCGGCCATTCTCTCCTACAGAAGAGCAACTAAAGTCTGCGCAATTTTCCAGCAAAGGCACAGACCAGAGGGACCCCCCCCAGGAGCAGAGCTCTTCACGGAGTGTTGGGGGGGAATTTCCATACATAGTATATCATATGAATGTGAAAAGGCCCCTACAGGGGCCCGCCATGAGAGACCTGGGGAGCCACGGAACTCCGGGGTCACCAGCACCCCGCCTTCTCATGTATATATTATGTATACCGGCTGGGCTCTCCATCCGTATTATTATACAGAAACAACAACTGACGCTTCATTCTGACACCCGAGAGGGAGAGCTCTGCAATGTAAGCATGCGCACAGATAAAACCACTACAAACCGCCCCCCTGGGGGGGCGCAGTCATTCTTCGTTAGCACCCGATGAAGAGAGATCGGTGAGAACCGTGACCCCAATTGGGACACACCATGGAACAAAAGAGCGCCGGGGATGCAGGTCGTACTATCTACATGCTTCGGGGGGGGGGGGGGGGCACTCAAGAATGCACACATTTTAGGGGGGCTGCTCAAAAATGTATTTTTGGGGGTGCTAAAGAAAGTACATATTTTAACAGTACTAAAGAATATATACATTTTGGGGTGCTGCTTATGAAGAAACTTTACTACACACTTCCATACAATTGGGGTGCCTAGTACACACTTTAGGGGTGCTGCTAAAGAACACCTCAGAGGATGATGTTCCAGAACCTACGCCCTTTAGGGGTGCCATTCTAAAACCAAAACCCCTCAGGGGTGCCCTTCAAGAACCTACGCCCTTTAGGGGTGCCATTCTAAAACCAAAACCCCTCAGGGGTGCCCTTCAAGAACCTACGCCCTTTAGGGGTGCCATTCTAAAACCAAAACCCCTCAGGGGTGCCCTTCAAGAACCTGCGCCCTTTTTACAACACACTCATTCAATAATATTTGAACTTTAGGGGTGCTGCTTAGAAAGGTGTACACTTTAGAGGGTTGTACTTGAGAATGTTCACACTTTAGGGGGGCCATAAAAACACACTTTAGGGGTGATGCTACCCAGAGACAAACACACACTTGTCAGGTTGCTACTCAACACTTTAGGGGTGCCCTTCAGGAACACATACTTGTGAGGATGCCGCCCAAGTCTGTATACACTTTAGGGGCGCCACCCAAGTCTGTATACACTTTAGGGGCGCCACCCAAGTCTGTATACACTTTAGGGGCTCCACCCAAGTCTGTATACACTTTAGGGGCGCCACCCAAGTCTGTATACACTTTAGGGGCGCCACCCAAGTCTGTATACACTTTAGGGGCGCCACCCAAGTCTGTATACACTTTAGGGGCGCCACCCAAGTCTGTATACACTTTAGGGGCGCCACCCAAGTCTGTATACACTTTAGGGGCTCCACCCAAGTCTGTATACACTTTAGGGGCGCCACCCAAGTCTGTATACACTTTAGGGGCGCCACCCAAGTCTGTATACACTTTAGGGGCGCCACCCAAGTCTGTATACACTTTAGGGGCGCCACCCAAGTCTGTATACACTTTAGGGGCGCCACCCAAGTCTGTATACACTTTAGGGGCTCCACCCAAGTCTGTATACACTTTAGGGGCGCCACCCAAGTCTGTATACACTTTAGGGGCGCCACCCAAGTCTGTATACACTTTAGGGGCGCCACCCAAGTCTGTATACACTTTAGGGGCGCCACCCAAGTCTGTATACACTTTAGGGGCGCCACCCAAGTCTGTATACACTTTAGGGGCTCCACCCAAGTCTGTATACACTTTAGGGGCGCCACCCAAGTCTGTATACACTTTAGGGGCGCCACCCAAGTCTGTATACACTTTAGGGGTGCCACCCAAGTCTGTATACACTTTAGGGGTGCCACCCAAGTCTGTATACACTTTAGGGGTGCCACCCAAGTCTGTATACACTTTAGGGGTGCCACCCAAGTCTGTACACTTTAGGGGCGCCACCCAAGTCTTTATACACTTTAGGGGCGCCACCCAAGTCTTTATACACTTTAGGGGCGCCACCCAAGTCTGTATATACTTCAGGGGCGCCACTCAAGTCTGTATACACTTTAGGGGTGCCACTCAAGAACACACATTTGGGAGGTTGCTGCTAAAAATGACAAATGTAAGGAGTGCCCCTGAAGAACGTGTACTGTAGGGGTGTCACTCGATGTATGGAATTTAGGGGTGTCAGTAATAGAGGGTGCAGGTGCCGCAGATCCGTGTGCATGGCGCTGAGTGTTGTCACACCCCCTCCAGTGATAGGTTTCCTTACAGTAAACTAGCAAACGCAACTTGAAACAATGTATAATCCAAAGAAAACAAACAATGTATAAACCCCGGAAAACAAAACAATGTATAAACCCCGGAAAACAAAACAAAGTATAAACCCCGGGAAACAAACAAACAATGTATAAACCCCGGAAAACAAACAATGTATAAACCCCGGAAAACAAAACAATGTATAAACCCCGGAAAACAAAACAAAGTATAAACCCCGGAAAACAAAACAAAGTATAAACCCCGGAAAACAAAACAAAGTATAAACCCCGGAAGAAAACAAAAACAAAGTATAAACCCCGGAAAACAAAACAAAGTATAAACCCCGGAAAACAAAACAAAGTATAAACCCCGGAAAACAAAACAATGTATAAACCCCGGAAAACAAACAATGTATAAACCCCGGGAAACAAACAATGTATAAACCCCGGGAAACAAACAATGTATAAACCCCGGAAAACAAAACAATGTATAAACCCCGGAAAACAATGTATAAACCCCGGAAAACAAACAATGTATAAACCCCGGGAAACAATGTATAAACCCGGAAAACAAAACAATGATAAACCCCGGGAAACAAAACAAGTATAAACCCCGGAAAACAAAACAATGTATAAACCCCGGAAAACAAACAATGTATAAAACCCCGGAAAACAACAAACAATGTATAAACCCGGAAGAAACAAACAATGTATAAACCCCGGAAACAAACAATGTATAAACGAAAACAAACAATGTATAAACCCGAAAAACAAAACAATGTATAAACCCCGGGAAAACAAAACAATGTATAAACCCCGGAAAACAATGTATAAACCCCGGAAAACAAACAATGTATAAACCCCGGGAAACAAAACAATGTATAAACCCCGGAAAACAAAACAATGTATAAACCCGGAAAACAAAACAAAGTATAAACCCCGGAAAACAAACAAACAATGTATAAACCCCGGAAAACAAAACAATGTATAAACCCCGGGAAACAAACAATGTATAAACCCCGGGAAACAAACATGTATAAACCCCGGAAAACAAACAATGTATAAACCCGGAAAACAAAACAATGTATAAACCCCGGAAAACCAAAACAATGTATAAACCCCGGAAAACAATGTATAAACCCCGGAAAACAATGTAAACCCCGGAAAACAAACAATGTATAAACCCCGGAAAACAAACAATGTATAAACCCCTGAAAACAAAACAATGTATAAACCCCGGAAAACAAAACAATGTATAAACCCCGGGAAACAAACAATGTATAAACCCCGGGAAACAAAACAATGTATAAACCCCGGAAAACAAAACAATGTATAAACCCCGGAAAACAAACAATGTATAAACCCCGGAAAACAAACAATGTATAAACCCCGGAAAGCAAACAATGTATAAACCCCGGAAAACAAACAATGTATAAACCCCGGAAAACAAACAATGTATAAACCCCGGAAAACAAAACAATGTATAAACCCCGGGAGACAAACAATGTATAAACCCCGGAAAACAAACAATGTATAACCCCGGGAAACAAAACAATGTATAAACCCCGGGAGACAAAACAATGTATAAACCCCGGAAAACAAACAATGTATAAACCCCGGGAAACAAAACAATGTATAAACCCCGGACAACAATATATAATCCTCTGACAGGAATTTTGAGCATTTTCATATATAAATTCAGAAGTCAGATTCTCCGGAACCCCGCGTTCCGGGAACAGTAACGTTTTGGACGCGATCGGAGGAAAGCTTCGCCTGCCCGCGTTTAATGAATGCGAACGATCCTCCGGCGGACTCCCATGGCGTGCGCACAGCCCGCTCGTAGCTCCCCTCGCTGGGGAAGTTTGACTTCATTTTTTCAAATGCCACAAAAAAAAGCCAATAAAAGTTGATGGGTGGCGGAGGAAGGGGATGCAGTGACAGCGGCGCACAGGGAGGGGACCCAGTGACAGCGGCGCACAGGGAGGGGACCCAGTGACAGCGGCGCACAGGGACGGGACCCAGTGACAGCGGCGCACAGGGACGGGACCCAGTGACAGCGGCGCACAGGGACGGGACGCAGTGACAGCGGCGCACAGGGAGGGGACCCAGTGACAGCGGCGCACAGGGAGGGGACCCAGTGACAGCGGCGCACAGGGAGGGGACCCAGTGACAGCGGCGCACAGGGAGGGGACCCAGTGACAGCGGCGCACAGGGAGGGGACCCAGTGACAGCGGCGCACAGGGACGGGACGCAGTGACAGCGGCGCACAGGGACGGGACGCAGTGACAGCGGCGCACAGGGACGGGACGCAGTGACAGCGGCGCACAGGGACGGGACGCAGTGACAGCGGCGCACAGGGACGGGACGCAGTGACAGCGGCGCACAGGGACGGGACGCAGTGACAGCGGCGCACAGGGACGGGACGCAGTGACAGCGGCGCACAGGGACGGGACGCAGTGACAGCGGCGCACAGGGAGGGGACGCAGTGACAGCAGCGCACAAAGGTAACCCCCCCCCTATGCCGGGGTCCTGCAGGCCTTCCAGTGACACCCTCTGCCTCAGCTGGAACTTCTCTCTCACAATCTGCTGCCCGAGGGCCGGGGAGGACGAGCCGCTGCTGAGGAACTACAAGGCACAGCATGACCACGACCTCACAGCACACCTCTGCTTTCCCGCAGTGTCAGAGGCACAGGCATGCTGGGCCTTGTAGTTACTCGATACTAAAAGAGGACCAAAAAACTGTCTCAAATCTGCAACAATGTTACAGGAGGTTGCAGCGCCAACAATGGAGTTCACCTCACTGTGCTGGGACTTGTAGTTCCTCAGATTTACCAACACACTAGTAACAAAACTGCATCAACTCCCAACATTGCACGAGGTAGTAAAGGTCAATGCTGAGACTTGTAGTTCCCCAAATATCTAGAAAGCCTGTAATACGGGTAGAAGGCATGCTGGGACTAGTAGTGATCCAATGGAACTCCTAATTGTGCTGAAAATCACAATTCTGGAACTTCGGGTCCCTCAGATTCACAGCAAAGGGACAACAACCACCATCATCATTGCCAGACTAGGCTGAGAGGATGAGGACTCCACGGTCTCCGGCTGCCCAACGGAGGACAGAAGCCATGCTGGGACTTGCAGTGCATCAAATACCTGCCAAGCTGACTACACATCACTCATCAGCTTTTGTCTCACTGCAGAATGATGAGACTTCCATGAGGCATGCTGGGAGTTGTTGTCCTAACAGCAGCTTCCCAACTGCACAGGGACACGCTGAGACTTGTAGTGCCTCAAAGATCTACAGAAAAATGACGACCACAAAATGTCATTCTGCACAGCGGCAGTCATTGGCATGCTGGGGCTTGTAGTGCCTCAAAAGTCCAAAAAAAAAAACTTATGACATCTCTCATGGTTATGCGCAAAGATTAGCATGCTGGGACTTGTAGTGCCTCACACTTGTAACTAAGCGAGAAAAACACCCAACCTTCACACTAGAGGACAGGGAGCATGCTGGGACTTGTAGTCCATCAAATTTCTACCACACTTGCACCTGTTCTGTCAGAGAGCACGCTGGGACTTGTAGTCCCTCAAGCTTCTACCACACTGGCATCTGTCAAAGAGCACACTGGGACTTGTAGTGCCTCACACTTGCAACAAAGCAAAAAAAAAAAACCACCCAACCTTCACACTAGAGGACAGAGAGCATGCTGGGACTTGTAGTCCCTGAAACTTCTACCACACTTGCATCAGTTCTCATAGCATCCTGTCAGAGAGCACGCTGGGACTTGTAGTCCCTCAAGCTTCTACCACACTTGCATCAGTTCTCATGGTGTCCTGTCAGAGAGCATGCTGGGACTTGTAGTTTCTCAAACATCCAACAAAGTTAGACATACTGAACATTCTCTGCAGGGGCAAAGTCAGACATCCATGCTGATGCTTGTAGTTCCTCAACTTTTGACCAAACAAGACAGATTGTCCTGGCAAGGCAGAAGGCATGCTGGAACCTGTAGTTCCCCAATCAACATAGTTGGAGCAGCTCTGAGCACTACCTGGCACTGGATGGAAGGCCATGCTGCTGCTTGTAGTGCCTCCATATTCTAACATATGCCAAGCCTGAGACTGTCCTGACGGAAAAACTATGCTGGGACCTGTAGTTCCCCAAACATCAGACTACCTGTGAACTTCAGCTGGAGGAAGCGCCTGCTGGTATCTGTAGTGCAGCTAACTTGTACCAGAGTTATAGAAGAGTCAGCTTTCTATGCTGGAGGTCATGCTTAGACTTGTAGTTCCTCACACTTCTATGTAATTCCATCAAACTGCATAGTGACCTGTCAGGGAGAAGAGACCATGCTGGACATTCCTCAGACTTGTACCCATGTTAAAAGCAAGACTTCTACCCAGGAGGTCAGAGGGTCCAAACTGGGACTGTACATCTACGAAACTCAGACTAAGCTCCCCTAGTGCCCTGTCTAAGTATCTGGTATGCTGAGACTTGTAGTTCCTCACTGAACCCAGTCACACCATCTCTGAGCATTCTATGGCAGACTGTCACTTGTGGTCCCTCAAACTTCTACCAAACTTGCACTAAGTTCTCCTAGTACCTCTCAGGGAGCAGAGACCATGCTGGACATTCCTCCAACTTGTACCCGGGTTATAAGGAAGACTTCTACCAAACTCAGACTCCCCTAGTGTCCTGTCTAAGTATCCGGTATGCTGAGACTTGTAGTTCCTCACTGAACCCAGTCACACCATCTCTTGAGCATTCTTCTTCACACTGTCTCTTGTAGTCCTACCAAACTTGCATGAAGTTCTCCTAGTTCCCTGTCACTATCTGGTATGCTGAGACTTGTAGTACTTCGGTGAACCCGGTCACATCATCTCTGAGCATTCTATGGCACACTGTCACTTGTGGTCCCTCAAACTTCTACCAAACTTGCACTAAGTTCTCCTAGTCCCTCTCAGGGAGCAGAGACCATGCTGGACATTCCTCCAACTTGTACCCGGGTTATAAGGAAGACTTTTACTAAACTCACAATAAGCTCCCCTAGTGCCCTAAGTATCTGGTATGCTGAGACTTGTAGTTCCTCACTGAACCCAGTAACACCATCTCTGAGCATTCTATGGCAGACTGTCACTTGTGGTGCCTCAAACTTCTACCAAACTTGCACTAAGTTCTCCTAGTGACCATCAGGGAGCAGAGACCATGATGGACATTCCTCCAACTTGTACCCGGGTTAGAAGCAAGACTTCTACCAAACTCAGACTAAGCTCCCCTAGTGCCCTGTCTAAGTATCTGGTATGCTGAGACTTGTAGTTCCTCACTGAACCCAGTCACCATCTCTGAGCATTCTTCGGCACGCTGTCTCTTGTAGTCCCCCAAACTTCTACCAAACTTACATGAAGTTCTCCTAGTGTCCTGTGAGGGATCAGAGACCAAGCAGAACATTCCTCAAACTCCCATCAAACTTGTACTAAGTTCTCCTAATGCCCTGTCAGTACGTATCTGGTATGCTGAGACTTGTAGTTCCTCACTGAGCCCAGTCAGATAACAGCTAAACATCCTAGGGCACACTGTCACTTGTGGTCCCTCAAACTTCTATGAAACTTGCACTACGTTTTCCTAGTGCCCGTCAGGGAGCAGAGACCATGATGGACATTCCTCCAACTTGTACCCGGGTTATAAGGAAGACTTTTACTAAACTCACAATAAGCTCCCCTAGTGCCCTAAGTATCTGGTATGCTGAGACTTGTAGTTCCTCACTGAACCCAGTAACACCATCTCTGAGCATTCTATGGCAGACTGTCACTTGTGGTGCCTCAAACTTCTACCAAACTTGCACTAAGTTCTCCTAGTGACCATCAGGGAGCAGAGACCATGATGGACATTCCTCCAACTTGTACCCGGGTTAGAAGCAAGACTTCTACCAAACTCACATTAAGCTCCAATAGTGCCCTGTCTAAGTATCTGGTATGCTGAGACTTGTAGTTCCTCACTGACCCCAGTCAGACAACAGCTAAACATCCTAGGGCACACTGTCACTTGTGGTCCCTCAAACTTCTATGAAACTTGCACTAAGTTCTCCTAGTGACCATCAGGGAGCAGAGACCATGATGGACATTCCTCCAACTCGTACCCATGTTAAAAGCAAGACTTCTACCAAACTCAGACTCCCCTAGTGTCCTGTCTAAGTATCCGGTATGCTGAGACTTGTAGTTCCTCACTGAACCCAGTCACACCATCTCTTGAGCATTCTTCTTCACACTGTCTCTTGTAGTCCTACCAAACTTGCATGAAGTTCTCCTAGTTCCCTGTCAGTATCTGGCATGCTGAGACTTGTAGTACTTCGGTGAACCCGGTCACACCATCTCTGAGCATTCTATGGCAGACTGTCACTTGTGGTGCCTCAAACTTCTACCAAACTTGCCCGAAGTTCTCCTAGTGCCTCTCAGGGAGCAGAGACCATGCTGGACATTCCTCCAACTTGTACCCGGGTTAGAAGCAAGACTTCTACCAAACTCGGACTAAGCTCCCCTAGTGCCCTGTCTAAGTATCTGGTATGCTGAGACTTGTAGTTCCTCACTGAACCCAGTCACCATCTCTGAGCATTCTTCTTCACGCTGTCTCTTGTGGTCCCTCAAACTTCTACCAAACTTACATGAAGTTCTCCTAGTGTCCTGTGAGGGATCAGAGACCAAGCAGAACATTCCTCAAACTCCCATCAAACTTGTACTAAGTTCTCCTAATGCCCTGTCAGTACGTATCTGGTATGCTGAGACTTGTAGTTCCTCACTGAGCCCAGTCAGACAACAGCTAAACATCCTAGGGCACACTGTCACTTGTGGTCCCTCAAACTTCTATGAAACTTGCACTAAGTTCTCCTAGTGCCCGTCAGGGAGCAGAGACCATGATGGACATTCCTCCAACTTGTACCCGGGTTATAAGGAAGACTTCTACCAAACTCAGACTAAGCTCTCCTAGTGCCCTAAGTATCTGGTATGCTGAGAATTGTAGTTCCTCACCGAACCCAGTCACCATCTCTGAGCATTCTTCTTCACGCTGTCTCTTGTGGTCCCTCAAACTTCTACCAAACTTGCACAAAGTTCTCCTAGTCCCTGTCAGGGAGCAGAGGCCACGCTAAAAGCAAGATTTCTCAGACTAAGGTCCCATAGTGCCCTGTCAGTATCTGGTACACTGAGACTTGTAGTTCCTCACTGAACCGAGTCACCATCTCTGAGCATTCTTCGGCACGCTGAGTCCTTCAAACTTCTACCAAACTTTCATGAAGTCCTCCTAGCGCCCTGTCAGTAAGTAGCTGGCACACTGAGACTTGTAGTTCCTCTCTGAACCCAGTCACCATCTCTGAGCATTCTTCTTCACGCTGAGTCCTTCAAACTTCTACCAAACTTTCATGAGGTTCTCCTAGCGCCCTGTCAGTAAGTAGCTAGTATGCTGAGACTTGTAGTTCCTCAGGGAACCCGGTCACACCATCTCTGAGCATTCTTCGGCACGCTGTCTCTTGTAGTCCCTCAAACTCCTACCAAACTTGCACAAAGTTCCCCTAGTACCCGGTCAGTATCTGGCACGCTGAGACTTGTAGTACCTCGGTGAACCCAGTCACCATCTCTGAGCATTCTTCGGCACGCCGAGTCCCTCAAACTTCTACCAAACTTCCATGAAGTCCTCCTAGCGCCCTGTCAGTAAGTAGCTGGCACGCTGAGACTTGTAGTTCCTCACAGAGCCCAGTCACACCGTCTCCGAGAACTCTTCATCACACGGAGACTTGTGGTTCCCCCAACTCCCAGCACAGCCCCCAGAAATGAAAGGTCCACCTACCTGCTCGCGGGAGATGCAGGGCAGCGAGGGTCTCCGGGACATCTTGCCGCTCCCATAGTAGGTGCTGGAGGTCTCCCCCAGGGACACGCAGCTGGACCTCCTCCTGGGTCTGATGACCGGTACCTTGTCCTCCAGCAGCGGCCCGCTCCTCGGTGGGTTCTCCCGGACCTGGAAGCCATGGCAGAAGCAGAGGGCCAGCAGGGAGCCGGCCAGGCCCACCAGGCAGCCCCCCAGGGCTCTGAGGACATGGGGCACCCAGCTGAGGCTGGTGAGGGAGATGAGCCACACCAGGCTGGAGAAGAGCAGCACCAGCACGCTGGGCCCCAACCTCAGCGCCTGCCACAGGGTCAGCAGCCCCACACACAGCAGCACCGCCAGCAGCCGCACCACCTCCCCCCCGCCGGGCAGCAGCTGAGCCCCCAGCACGTCCCCGCATTGGCAGCACACCGGCAACGCCACCAGCCACGCCGCCCCGCGGGCGCCCCGCACAGCCCGGCACAGGTAGCAGGTCAGGAAGAAGAAGGCGCAGCCCAGGCTGAAGAGGGGGCTGAGGGCCAGCACCAGGCTCTGCGCCCACCCCGCGCTCTGCCAACAGGCGGCGGCCAACGCGGCCCCCGCGGCGCCACACAGCGCGCGCCACCGCCAGCGCCCGGGCCATGCTGCGGGCCACCAGACGCCCCCGGGCGGCTCCGCCTTCAGAGGGGTCACCGAACTCCTGACATAGCCGTTCCGGAACCCGTCCGGGGGGCTCTCCGGCTGCTTCATACTGACGCCCGACGCCGCATGTCGTCCCGCCGACGCACCGACTCCCGCCGCCGCCCGACGCACCGACTCCTCCCGGATCCCCTCCGCGGTCTGCGCCCCGCCGACCGACTCAGCCTGGAGACGACTGCCTGGCGCCCCCTGCCGACCGACCGACGCCTGCCATGCCGGGGACTCCCTCCCCCTCCGGGCGCCGCGGGACTTCCGACCGGACAGCTGGGACGGCTGAGACTACCGATACCCAACTAATACCCCCCCATACTACACTAATACCCCCCCATACTGATACCACACCCCAATATACTACACTAATACCCCCCCATACTGATACCACACCCCAATATACTACACTAATACCCCCCCATACTGATACCACACCCCAATATACTACACTAATACCCCCCCATACTGATACCACACCCCAATATACTACACTAATACCCCCCCATACTGATACCACACCCCAATATACTACACTAATACCCCCCCATACTGATACCACACCCCAATATACTACACTAATCCCCCCCCATACTGATACCACACCCCAATATACTACACTAATACCCCCCCATACTGATACCACACCCCAATATACTACACTAATACCCCCCCATACTGATACCACACCCCAATATACTACACTAATACCCCCCCATACTGATACCACACCCCAATATACTACACTAATACCCCCCCATACTGATACCACACCCCAATATACTACACTAATACCCCCCCATACTGATACCACACCCCAATATACTACACTAATACCCCCCCATACTACACTAATACCCCCCCATACTGATACCACACCCCAATATACTACACTAATACCCCCCCATACTGATACCACACCCCAATATACTACACTAATACCCCCCCATACTGATACCACACCCCAATATACTACACTAATACCCCCCCATACTGATACCACACCCCAATATACTACACTAATACCCCCCATACTGATACCACACCCCAATATACTACACTAATACCCCCCCATACTGATACCACACCCCAATATACTACACTAATACCCCCCACTATTACTACACCCCAATATACTATACACTGGACTTCCGACCGGACAGCTGGGACGGCTGATACTACACTGATACCCAACTAATACCCCCCCCATACTACACTAATACCCTCCCCCCATACTGATACTACACCCCGATATACTACACTCGGGACTTCCGACCGGACAGCAGGGACGGCTGATACTACACTGATACTCCCGATACCCAACTAATACTCCATTAATACCCCCACTATACTACACTGATACTCCACTAGTACTCCACCCCTACTATACTGATACTACACCACCACTATACTACACACGGGACTTCCGACCGGACAGCTGGGACGGCTGAGTCTACCGATACCCAACTGATACCCCCCCCCCCATACTACACTAATACCCCCACTATACTACACACACACACACACCCCTCTACTGATACTACAGCCCGATATACTACACTCGGGACTTCCGACCGGACGGCTGATACCCAACTAATACCCCCCTATACTCCACTGATACCCCCCCCTACTATACTGATACTACACACACACACACACCCCCTCCACTATAGTATACACGGGACTTCCGACCGGACAGCTGGAACGTCTCATACTACCGATACCCCACTAGTGCCCCCCCCATGCTACACTAATACCCCCCCATACTCATACTAGACCCCAATATACTATACACAGGACTTCCGAGCGGACAGCTGGAATGGCTGATACTCCACTGATACCCAACTAGTACCCCACTAATACCCCCCTATACTACACTAATACACCCCCCCCCCCATACTGATACTACACCCCGATATACTACACTCGGGACTTCCGACCGGACAGCTGGTAAGGCTGATACTATATTATACTACCGATACCCAACTAATACCCCACTAATACCCCCTACACTCCACTGATACCCAACTAATACCCGACTCCTACTATACTAATACTACACCCAAATATACTATACATGGGTCTTCCGACTGGACAGCTGGAACCGCTGATACTCCACTGATACTACCCATACCCAACTGATACTCCACTGATACCCCACTAATACCTCCCACTATACTACACCGATACCCCACTAATACTCCACCCCTACTATACTGATACTACACCCCAATATACAACACAGGGGACTTCCGACCGGACAGCTTGAAAAGGCTGATACTACCGATACCCAACTAATACCCCCCACTATACTACACCGATACCCCACTAACCCTCCACTCCTACTATATTGATACTACACCCCAAAATACTACATATGGGACTTCCGACTGGACAGCTGGAACGTCTCATACTACCGATACCCTACTAATAACTCCACTATACTACACTGATACTCCACTCTTACTATACTGATACTACACCCCAATATACTACATACTGGACTTCCTACCGGACAGCTGGAACGTCTGATACTACCGATACCCTACTAATACCCAACTAATACTCCACTAATACCCCACTATACTACACCGAGACGCCACTAATACTCCACCCCTACTATACTGATACTACACCCCAATATACTACACACGGAACTTCCGACTGGACAGCTGGAAAGGCTGATACTCCACTAATACTACTGATACCCAACTAATACCTCCCACTATACTACACCTTTACTATACTGATATTACACACACACTATACTATACACGGGACTTCCAACCGGACAGCTGGAAAGGCTGATACTACCGATACCCCACTAATACCCCCACTATACTACACCGATACCCCACTAATACCCCCCACTATACTACACCGATACCCCACTAATACTCCACCCCTACTATACTGATACAACACCCCAATATACTATACACAGGACTTCTGACCGGACAGCTGGAAAGGCTGATACTCCACTGATACTACCGATACCCAACTAATACCTCTCACTATACTACACCCTTACTATACTGATACTACACCCCCCCACACACACACACACTATACTATAAACAGGACTTCCGACCGGACAGCTGGAAAGGCTGATACTACCGATACCCAACTGATACCCCACTATACTACTCCAATACACCACTAATACTCCACCCCTACTATACTGATACTACACCCCAATATACTATACACAAGACTTCCTACCGGACAGCTGGAAAGGCTGATACTCTACTGATACCCAACTTATACCCACTATACTACATCGATACCCCACTAATACTCCACCCCTACTATACTGATACTACACCCCAATATACTATACACGGGACTTCATACCGGACAGCTGGAAAGGCTGATACTCTACTGATAATACTGATACCCAACTAATACCCCACTATACTACACTAATACTCCACTCCTACTATACTGAAACTACCAGGGGCAGACTGACAACTCATGGGGCCCCCGGGCAATAGGCGATCATGGGGCCCCTGTGTCCTCGCCCACATTCAAACCCCACCCAAAAAAGCCTATGAAAGGTACCAGGGGCATCTCATGGGACCCCCTACTGACCCCGGGCCCTCGGACATTGCCCGAGTTCCCAGATGGTCAGTCCGCCCCTGGATACTACACCCCAATATACTACACAAGGGACTTCCTACCGGACAGCTGGAAAGGCTGATACTCTACTGATACTACCGATACCCAACTAATACCCCCGCTGATACCCCACTAATACCCCCCACCATACTACACCAATACCCCACTAGTCTACACCGATACCCCACTAATACTCCACTCCTACTATACTCTATTGATACTACACCCCACTATACTACACATGGGACTTCCTACCAGACAGCTGGAAAGGCTGATACTCTACCGATACCCCACTAATACCCCCACTATACTACACGGACACCCCACTAATACTCCACTCTTACTATACTCTACTAATACTACACCCCACTATACTACACATGGGACTTCCTACCGGACAGCTGGAAAGGCTGATACTCTACTGATACTACCGATACCCCACTAATACCCCCACTATACTACATTGGTACCCCACTAATACTCCACTTCTACTATACTGATACTACACCCCAATATACTACACACGGGACTTCCGACCGGACAGCTGGAACCGCTGATACTCTACTGATACTATCAATACTCCACCAATACGCCACTATACTCCACCCCTACTATACTGATACTACACCCCAATATACTACACAAGGGACTTCCGAACGGACAGCTGGTAAGGCTGATACTATAATATACTACTAATACCCAACTAATACTCTGCTATACTACACCGATACCCCACTAATACCCAACTAATACCTGCACTATACTACACCGATACTGCACTAATACTCCACCCCTCCTGATACTACTCCCCACTATACTACACACAGGACTTCCTAAAGGACGGCTGATACTCTACTATCATATACTACCAATGTTCCACTGATACTCCACTAATACTCAACTCGTACTATCCTGATACTACACCCCAATATACTATACACAGGACTTCCTACCAGACAGCTGGCACGGTTGATACTATAATATACTACCAATACTATTCTAATACCATCATAACCAACTAATACATCACCCCTACTATACTGATACTACACCCCACTATACTATACACGGGTCTTCCTACTGGACAGCTGGAACAGCTCATACTCTACTAATACTATCATATACTACCAATGTTCCACTGATATTCCACTAATACTGCACTGATTCTACACTCCTACTATACCCTACTGATACTACACCCCACTATACTATACACTGGACTTCCGACCGGACAGCTGGCACAGCTGATACTATAATATACTACCAATACCCCACTGATACTCCACTGATACTATACTCTACTCATACTACACTCCACTATACTATACATGGGATTTCCAACCGGACAGCTGGCATGGCTGATACTATATTATTAATACTCCACTCATACAATAATATACTGTACTACTAATACCCCACTAATACTCCACTCATACTATACTCTACTTATACTTTAATACACTACCAATACCCAACTATTACTCCACTGATACCCAACTAATACTCCACTCATACCATACTCTACTGATACTACACCCCACTATACTATACACGGGACTTCTGATCGGACAGATGGCACGGCTGATACTCCACTGATACCCAACTAATACTCCACTCATACTATACTATACTAACACTGCACTCCTACTATAATATACTCTACTACTAATACTCCACTAACACTATACTCATACTATAATATATTAATACTCCAATGATACTACACCCCACTATACACTGGACTTCCTGCCGAACAACTGGCACTACTAATACTATAATGTACTAATACTCCACTACTATAATATACTACTATACTAATACTCCACTCATACTATAATATGCGATACTACTAATACCCCACTAATACTATACTAATTCACCACTAATGCTCTACTGATACTATACTGTATCATACTATACTAATACTCCACTGATACTACACCCCACTATACTATACACAAGACTTCCTACCTGACAAGTAGCACTACTAATACTATGCTATACTAATACTCCACTAATGTTATAATATACTGATACTACACTATACTCTACATATACTATACTAATACTTTAATATACTATACTGATTCTGCACCCCACTATACTATACTGGACTGTCTACCACACAACTGTCACTACTAATACTCCACTATTCTACTAATTACTATACTGAGACTACACCCCACTATACATGGGACTTCCTACCAGGGGCAGACTGACAACTCATGGGGCCCCCGGGCAATAGGGGATCATGGGGCCCCTGTGTCCTTGCCCAAACTCAAACCACACCCAAAAAAGCCTATGAAAGGTACCAGGGGCATCTCATTGGGCCCCCTACTGACCCCGGGCCCTCGGGCAGTGCCCGAGTTCCCAAATGGTCAGTCCGCCCCTGCTTCCTACTGGCCGATATTTTCACTTTTTAATACTCTACTGTACTCCACTATACTATACTACTTATACTCTACTATACTGACACTATACACAGGGCTTCCTACCAGGCTGATACTTTCTATCACTACTAATACTATGCTAATACTCCACTGCACTATACTAATACTGTACTATACTCTGCTATACTATACTACTAATACTCTACTATACTGATGCTATACTATACTACACCCCCACTATACACGGGACTTCCTACTGGACAACTATCACTACTAATACTCCACTATACTTTCTACCAGAATGATACTTTCTATCACTTACTTTACTAATCTGTTCTATACTACTAATACTACACCAGACAATACATGGGACTTCTTACCGGATGATACTTTCTATCACTTACTATACTAATACTCCTACTATGCTCCACTATACTATCCTACACTAATACTCTACTGATACTACACCCCACTATCCTATACACAGGACTTTCTACCAACTATCACTACTAATACTTCACTATACTATACTAATGCTCCACTAATACTACACCCCACCATGCTATACACAGGACTTCCTACTGGACTGATACTTTGTATCACTTACTATACTAATACTCTAATAATACTACACCTCACTATACTTTACTATACTATACATGGACTTCCTATCAGACTATCACTACTAATACTCTACCTTACCAATACTATACTCTAGTAACGCTATATACCCCCTCTGGATATGGGACTATCACTACAGATGATCTACTATACTCATACTACAATCTACTCTACTATACTAATACTATATACCCCTCTGGACGCAGGACTATTACTACTGGTACTATACCCCACTATACTGTGCACAGGACTTCCTACCATAGTTACATAGTCTGGCTGAAAAAAAGACAAAAGTCCATCCAGGCTCATACTACTTTGTATCACTTACTATACTCCACTAATACTCTGCTACACTCCACTATACTATACATGGGACTTCCTATTGGACGTCTATCACTACTAATACTCTACTATACTCATACTACTCTCCACTCTACTATACTATATGCTCCCTCCACACACGGGACATTCTACTGGACTCAGAATTTGTATCACTTACTATACTATACTATACTGATACTATACTATACTGATACTATACTGATACTATACTGATACTATACTGATACTATACTATACTGATACTATACTGATACTATGCTGATACTATACTGATACTATACTCCACTATACTATACACAGGACTTCATACTGGACTCACACTTTCTATCACTTGCTATACTCTACTAATATTCTACTATACTCCACTATACTATATACCCACTCCGGACATGGGACTTCCTACCAGACTCATACTTTGTATCACTTACTATACTCCACCTTATTACAGTTGCAAGAAAAAGTATGTGAACCCCTTGGGATTACGTGGAGTTTTGCATGAATTGGGCATAAAATGTGCTCTGAATGTCATCTAAGTCACAACAATAGAAGAACACAGTCTGCTGAACATAATACTACACAAACATTAGATGTTGCCATGGTTTAATTGCACATAACATCTAAACATTCACAGTGCAGGGAGGAAAAAGTATGTGAGGCCCTAGCTTAATGACTTCTCCCAGAGCTAATTGGAGCCAGAAGTGAGCCAACCTTGACTCCAATCAGTGTGATGATATTGGATGTGTTGCTGACAGCTGTCCTGCCCTTAAAAAACAAACACCTGTTTTGTGTTTACTGGTTTCAAGAAGCACTGTCTGATGTGAACCATGCCTCGCAGAAAAGAGCTCTCAGAAGACCTACGATCAAGAATTGCTGACTTGCATGAAGCTGGAAAGGGTTACAAAAGTATCTCCTTGAACCTTGATGTTCATGTGTCCACGGTAAGACAGACTGTCTACAAATGGAGAAAGTTTAGCACTGTTGCTACTCTCCCTAGGCGCGGTCGTCCTGTAAAAATGACTGCAAGAGCCCAGCGCAGAATGCTGCATGAGGTAAAGAAGAATCCCAGAGTGTCAGCTAAAGACCTACAGAAATCTCTGGCACATGCTAACATTTTTGTTGACACATCTACAATAAGGAAAACATTAAACAAGAATGGAGTACATGGGAGGACACCACGGAGGAAGCCATTGCTGTCCAAAAAGAAGATTGCAGCACATTTGAAGTTTGCAAAAGAGCACCTGGATGTTCCACAGCACTACTGGCAGAATATACTGTGGACAGATGAAACCAAGATTGAGTTGTTTGGGAAGAACACACAACACTATGTGTGGAGAAAAAAAGGCACAGCACACCAACATCAAACCCTCATCCCCACTGTGAAACATGGCGGAGGGAGCATCATGGTTTGGGGCTGCTTTGCTGCCTCAGGGCCTGGACGGATTGTTGTCATTGATGGGAAAATGAATTCCAGAGTTTATCAAGACATTTTGCAGGAAAACGTACGACCATCTGTCCGCCAACTGAAGCTCCGCAGAGGATGGGTGATGCAACAGGACAATGACCCAAAGCATACAAGTAATTCAACAAAACAATGGCTGCAACTGCACAGAATACGCCTTCTGGAGTGGCCCAGTCAGAGTCCTGACCTCAACCCCATTGAAATGCTGTGGCATGACCTTAAGAGAGCGATTCACACCAGACATCCCAAGAATATTGCTACACTGAAACAGTTTTGTGAAGAGGAGTGGTCCAAAATGACTCCAGATCGTTGTGCAGGTCTGATCTGCAACTACAGGAAACGTTTGGTTGAGGTTATTGCTGCCAAAGGAGGGTCAACCAGTTATTAAGTCCAAAGGTTCACATACTTTTTCCTCCCTGCACTGTGAATGTTTACATGTTATGTGCAATTAAACCATGGCAACATCTAATGTTTGTGTAGTATTATGTTCAGCAGACTGTGTTCTTCTATTGTTGTGACTTAGATGACGTTCAGAGCACATTTTATGCCCAATTCATGCAAAACTCCACGTAATCCCAAGGGGTTCACATACTTTTTCTTGCAACTGTATACAATGCGTTATACCCCCTCCAGATGCAGGTCTTCCCACTGGACTCATACTTTGTATTACTTACTATACTCTACCATACTGAACTTTACTAGACGATACTATAAACAGGACTTCCTACCAGACTCATACTTTGTATCACTTACTATACTTTATTAGTACTCTACTATACTCCACATTACTATACTAATACTATACTATATACTACCTCCAGAAATGGGACTTCCTATCATGGATACTTCATATCACTTTATTTTATGCAATACTATACTATTCTATATTATACCATTATATACTATTCTATATTATACCATTATATTCTATACTATACTATTCTATTCTATGCTATGCCATTATATACTATAAACCTCCTTTGGACATGAGACTTCCTAGCACAGATACTTTATTTCACTCTATAATATACTATTCTATTCTATTCTACGCTCTGCTTTAAAATACTATACCATATACTCCAAACAGACACGAGACTTCTTCACACTGATACTTTGTATCACTCTATACTGTACAGTACTATTTTATAGTATACTATATACCTTCTCCAAACATGGGACTTCCTACCACAGATACTTTTTGTCACTCTATACTATACAGTACTATAATATTTTATACACTTAACCATTCTATACGTTACTGTGCTATACTTGTCCCTATGGACATGGGGCTTCCTACAACAGATACTTTGTGTTACTTCAAGCTATACAAAACTATCCTGTTCTAGTTATTTTATTATATAATTCCGTACTCTACTATATACCTCCTCCGGGCATCAGACTTCCTACCTCAGATACTTTGTATCACTCCGCTCTATACCACACTATACGTTTTTAGATACTTTCTAATAATATACTTCCTTGCAGACACTGGACTTCCTACTACAGATACTTTGTATCGCTTTCTTTTTCTATTCTGCATTATACTGTACTCTACTATACTGTACTACTATGTTCTATACCTCCGCGTAGCCTGCAACACCGTATATCCCCCTCTAGAGGGAGGACATCCTACCAAAAGTACTTTGTTTCACTATATACTATACAATACATACTGTACTGCTCTATATTCTATACGAGTATATACTGTACTACATTACTATACTTTATATTCTGCTCTATTATACTGAACTTTACTATATATTCTCCTGTTCTAATGCACTACAATATTCATACCCATCTGGAGAGAGGGAACTTCCCAGCAAGATACTTATATCTCACTGTACTCTGCTCACTGGATCCCAGTATACTACCGTATAATATATATATATATACTGCTCCAGAGAAAGAGGACTTCACACCCAAATACGTTATATCACTATAACCTGTACTATATGTTTCTGCACAATCCTGTACTTCTATATACTATATACTTCACCCCTCTGGAGTTAGATGACGCCCCACCGGAGATACTGTATATCACTAAATACTATTCTATACTGTGCTAAAATATTCTATACTATACTGTACTGTGCCATACTATACTGTGCTATACTGTACTATACTGTATTATACTATACTCTACTATACTGTACTATACTGTGCTATACTGTACTGTACTATACTGTATTATACTATACTGTGCTAAAATATTCTATACAATACTGTGCTATACTGTACTGTACTGTGCTATACTATACTGTATTATACTATAC
This sequence comes from Staurois parvus, assembly GCF_062004578.1. Lineage (NCBI taxonomy): Eukaryota > Metazoa > Chordata > Amphibia > Anura > Ranidae > Staurois > Staurois parvus. The sequence continues at coordinate 28,590 of NW_028320741.1, forward strand.
TCTACTATACTGTACTCTACTATACTATACTGTGCTATACTATACTGTATTATGCTATACTCTACTATACTGTACTCTACTATACTGTGCTATACTATACTGTGCTATACTATACTGTACTATACTGTACTGTACTATACTGTGCTATACTATACTGTGCTATACTATACTGTATTATACTATACTGTGCTATACTGTACTATACTGTGCTATACTATACTGTATTATACTATACTCTACTATACTGTGCTATACTATACTGTATTATACTATACTCTACTATACTGTACTCTACTATACTGTGCTATACTATACTGTGCTATACTATACTGTGCTATACTGTACTATACTGTACTGTACTATAATGTACTATACTATACTGTGCTATACTGTACTATACTGTACTGTACTATACTGTACTGTACTATACTGTACTATACTGTGCTATACTATACTGTACTCTATACTGTGCTATACCATACTGTGCTATACTATACTGTACTGTACCATACTGTACTATACTGTGCTATACTATACTGTACTATACTGTGCTCTACTATACTGTACTCTATACTGTGCTATACTATACTGTACTCTATACTGTGCTATACTATACTGTACTCTATACTGTGCTATACTATACTGTACTATACCATACTGTGCTATACTATACTGTGCTATACTGTGCTATACCATACTGTGCTATACTATACTGTGCTATACTGTGCTATACTGTACTATACTATACTGTACTATACTATACTGTGCTATACCATACTGTGCTATACTATACTGTGCTATACTGTACTGTACTATACCATACTGTACTATACTATACTATACTGTGCTATACTATACTATACTGTGCTATACTATACCATACTGTACTATACTGTGCTATACTAGACTATACTATGATATACTATACTGTGATATATTACACTGTACTTTATTATGCCATGCTACACTATTCTGTACTGTGCTATACGGTACTATAAAATATTGGATTATAATATACTATACATATTATACTATTATACATACATAACTGAAAATATAAAAGGTAAAATAATGAATAAAGTTTCTATCTTTGTGAAGGGATCTATGCACTGTGTTGTATATACAGACCCTCTCTGTGGAGATATATATATATATACTCTGTATCACCATATAGTACATCACAGCAGGCAGGGATAAGGTGTATCCATACGAGGTGTTCGGCCCGCTTGTTTCTGTTCGATGTTCTTGGTTTTGGTTCCTAGTGACAGATAATAGAAATAAATCTTGAATTCTTTGGATATTCTTATCTATCAATATAAACATTCTGTGTGTGTGTCGGGGGGTCTCCTCTAGGGGGCGATATGAAGATGAACTGAGGTGGTCCAATCAGTCCCCCACACTCTCTATTACAGAGGAAAGGGAAGGGTGTCAGCTCCTTTTAGTTTTCCTTGGAGTACAAATTTCCATTGGATTTATGATTCTGTCTGTGACACCATTGGAGAGATTTTCTCACTTCCTGTCCCAGTGACACCGCTACAAGAAACAGAACATTTGTCACTAGGACAGGAAGAGGCAGAAATAAAAACGCCACCAAATGTTCTCATTTATCTTCATTCTACTAAAAATGTGGGGGGGGGGGGGGGTTGTGACCAGCATCATTCAACCCACATCCTCTGAGCCCAAGTCACCTGCCCCCATCCTGTGATTGGACAGTGAAAGGAGAAGCAGTAGAGCGATCAGCTCATCTCTCTCACTTTGCTCTCTCCTCCTATCAGCGTGCTTCTTGTCAGCCCATAAATTGATCTGTTTCTTATGCTGTTTCTCCCCCCCTAGGCTGAGCTCTGCTGTACAGGGACTGCCACCAAGTCACGTTCAGGTACTTACACTGATTGTATTTAAATATACATTGAATGATATATTAATGATTACAGATTGGGGGAGGGGGGAAGCAGCATAAAACGCCAGTCAGTTCATATGCTGAAACGAAGCATGCTGATAGGAGGAGAGAGCGGGGTGACAGAGTCCAGCTTGTTACTATGCTGCTTCTTTTTTTCACTGTCCAATCACAGGCTGGGGGCGGGTCCACAACACACTGGGCTCAGAGGAAGTTTGTGGAAATGATGCAGGCTGTCATTTAACGTGGAAGAATGAGGACACCTAGTGTCAGAGAATAGGTACTGCGGGGGGAGGGGGGCAGCTCGGGATTGAAGATGATTTGATGAATTGCAACAAAAGTTTTTTTGTTTATAATTTTATCTTTTCCGGATCCTTATTTTTAATTTTTTATTACTTGAATTCTGTAAAGCGGACGCTTTGTGGTCCCCAGACCAGGTCTGCAGTCATGTGACTGTCTACACCGCAGACTGCTGATTGTAAACAAAGCAATGCTTAGACAGGGAAAACAAAGGCGGACGGATGAGCTGCATATCTGCATGGATCTTTGCTGGTTGCTTGACCCCCCCACCCCCCGATTATAATGTGCGAAAGTATTTAAAAAGTTCAGTTCTCTTTCGAAACAGACCGCCAAAAACTCCGCCCGACCTTGGTGTCCGCCATATTTGTTTAGTTTTATAGAACAGACGGTTCCAAGGAACTTCCCTAATCTCAGGAAACATTTCAAGTCCATTTCACCTGTCACAGGATTTGCAGGATCCCCGCTGGGAGTTCCAGGATTCCTAGGACCTCCACTACCTGCAGGACCTCAGAGTCCCCAGAACAGTGGTGGGCGTGTCCTCTGAGTGGACGATGCCGTGTCGTACCGCCAGTTCTCTGCCAGTCACCTGTTTACTTTTCTAGATTGACCCAAATACTTGGTCTTGCTTTCAACGACTCCTGCCTTGACCAGACTACTCTCTTGCCTTCCGTGACCTTTTCCTGGACCTGACTTCTCTTGTCTGCCTGGACCCTGCCTTGACCTGACTTCTCTTGCCTGTCTTGACCCCTGCTTGGTCCTGACTTCTCTTGCCTGCCTGGACCCTGCCTTGACATGTCTTCTCTTGCCTGCCTCGACCCCTGCTTGGACCTGACCTTTGTCTTGCCTGCCTCGACCTCTGCCTGGACCTGACTACTCTTGCCTGTCTTGACCCCTGCCTGGTCCTGACTTCTCTTGCCTGCCTCGACCCCTGCCTTGACCTGACTTCTCTTGCCTGCCTTGACCCCTGCCTGGACCTGACTTCTCTTGCCTGCCTCGACCCCTGCCTTGACCTGACTTCTCTTGCCTGCCTCGACCCCTGCCTGGACCTGTCTACTTTCTTATTTGCCATGACCTCTGCCTAGACTTGACCTCTCGTCTACCTCATCCCCCGCCTGGACCTGACTACTTTTTTCCTTTCTTGACCCTGCATGGACCTGACTACTCTCTTGCCTTCCATGACCTCTTTCTGGACCTGACTACTCTTTTTCCTGTGTCGACCCCTGCCTTGACTCGACTTCTTTTGCCTGCCTCGACCCTTGCCTGGACCTGACTACTCTCTTACTTGCCATGAGCTCTGCCTGGACCTTACTTCTCTTTTTCCTCTGTCAACCCCTTCCTTGACCTGACTTCTTTTGCCTGCCTTGGCCCCTGCCTGGACCTAGACCTAACTAATTTCTTGCCTTTATTGACCCTGCTTGGACCTGACTACTCTCTTGCCTTCTATGATCTTTTCCTGGACCTGACTACTCTTGTTTGCCTTGACCCCTGCCTTGACCTGACTTCTCTTGCCTGCCTCGACCCCCTGCCTGGACCTGACTTCTGTCTTGCCTGCCTCGACCCTGCCTGGACCTGTCTGCTCTCTTACTTGCCATGACCCCTGCTTGGGCCTGACTTCTCTCTTGCCTGCCTCAACCCCTGCCTGGACCTGACTACTTTCTTGCCTTTCTTGACCCTGCATGGACCTGACTACTCTCTTGCCTTCCATGACCTTTTCCTGGACCTGACTAGTCTCTTGCCTATGTCAACTCCTGCCTGGACCTGACTACTCTCTTTCCAGCCTCGACCCCCTGTCAGGACCTGACTTCTCTCTTGCCTGCTTTGACCCCTACCTTGACATGACTTCTTTTGCCTGCTTTGGATCCTGCTTGGACCAACTAATTTCTTGCCTTTCTTGACCCTGCCTTGACCTAACTTCTCTTGCTTGCCTCAACCCCTGCCTTTACCTGACTTCAGTCTTGCCTGCCTCGATCCCTGTCTGGATCTGTCTACTTTCTTACTTGCCATGACCTCTAGTTTGTCCTGACTTCTCTCTTGCCTGCATCAACCCCTGCCTGGACCTGACTACTTTGTTGCCTTTCATGAACCTGACTACTCTCTTGCCTTCCATGACCTTTTCCTGGATCTGACTACTCTCTTGCCTGCCTCAACCCCCTTCCATGACCTTACTTCTCTCTTGCCTGCCTTGACCCCTGCCTTGACTTGAATTCTCTTGCCTGCCTTGATTCCTGTGTGGACCTGATTACTCTCTTGCCTGCCTCAACCCCCGCCTGGACCTGACTATTCTCTTACCTGCCACTTGCCAAGACCTCTGCCTGACCTGACCACTTTCTTGTGTACGGCCCTTTGTACTCTGCACTATAGTCTTTCTTATCCAGCCCCCCCCCCCCATGTAGGGCAGTCCTGAAGGCTGTGACTTGGTCCAGCTGCAGCAAATAAAACTGGGCCCACCAGGGTTCCCGGCCATCTTCACCATCAGGAGTTCTGGTGAACACCACCTGACCCATGGACTCTGTGCCCAGGTGGGCCCAAATCATAACCAGACTACACCAAATCAGCCTCCATAGAACCTTCCGAGATGTGAATCAGCCAGAGAAGAAATAATGAGAATTCTGTTTGAATTGCATTTTTGCACCTCAGAATTCACACATTTTGGTGCATGAAAGAAGACACACGGCACCCAACTGCCCCTTGACTGGAGGAACTTTCCTTTCGAAACCAAATTCCCAACCGTTCCTCCTTTGCCGTTCCCCTTATTGGTCCAATATAAAGACCACTGCGAGTAAACAATTCACAGCGACATTTGACGTAAGAAATGTTTGAATGTTATTCACTCCTACAGAATAGGGTGAATCAGGAAAATACCACATCATGGCTGCTAGATGGCGCTGGGGATCATAAAAATAAATATTACGCCAGTCAGCGCCATCTTGTGGCTATAATGCAGTAGCGCCTGTAATGCAGTAGCACCATCTAGTGGCTATAATGCAGTAGGGCCACCTAGTGGCTATAATGCAGTAGGGCCACCTAGTGGCTATAATGCAGTAGGGCCACCTAGTGGCTATAATGCAGTAGGGCCACTTAGTGGCTATAATGCGGTAGCGCCATCTAGTGGCTGTAATGCAGTAGGGCCACCTAGTGGCTATAATGCGGTAGGGCCATCTAGTGGCTATAATGCGGTAGGGCCACCTAGCGGCTATAATGCGGTAGGGCCATCTAGCAGCTATAATGCGGTAGCGCCATCTAGCGGCTATAATGCGGTAGCGCCATCTAGCGATTACAATGCGGTAGTGCCATCTAGTGGCTGTAATGCAGTAGCGCCATCTAGTGGCTGTAATGCGGTAGCACCATCTAGTGGCTATAATGCGGTAGCACCATCTAGTGGTTATAATGCGGTAGGGCCACCTAGTGGCTATAATGCGGTAGCGCCATCTAGTGGCTATAATGCAGTAGGGCCATCTAGTGGATATAATGCAGTAGGGCCACCTAGCGGCTATAATGCGGTAGTGCCATCTAGTGGCTATAATGCGGTAGCGCCATCTAGTGGCTATAATGCGGTAGCGCCATCTAGTGGTTATAATACAGTAGCGCCATCTAGCGGCTATAATGCGGTAGCGCCATCTAGCGATTACAATGCGGTAGTGCCATCTAGTGGCTGTAATGCAGTAGCGCCATCTAGTGGCTGTAATGCGGTAGCACCATCTAGTGGCTATAATGCGGTAGCACCATCTAGTGGTTATAATGCGGTAGGGCCACCTAGTGGCTATAATGCGGTAGCGCCATCTAGTGGCTATAATGCAGTAGGGCCATCTAGTGGATATAATGCAGTAGGGCCACCTAGCGGCTATAATGCGGTAGGGCCACCTAGCGGCTATAATGCGGTAGTGCCATCTAGTGGCTATAATGCGGTAGCGCCATCTAGTGGCTATAATGCGGTAGCGCCATCTAGTGGTTATAATACAGTAGCGCCATCTAGTGGCTATAATGCGGTAGGGCCATCTAGTGGCTATAATGCGGTAGCGCCATCTAGTGGCTATAATGCGGTAGGGCCACCTAGTGGCTATAATGCGGTAGGGCCACCTAGTGGCTATAATGCGGTAGGGCCATCTAGTGGCTATAATGCGGTAGGGCCACCTAGCGGCTATAATGCGGTAGGGCCATCTAGCGGCTATAATGCGGTAGCGCCATCTAGCGGCTATAATGCGGTAGCGCCATCTAGCGATTACAATGCGGTAGCGCCATCTAGTGGCTGTAATGCAGTAGCGCCATCTAGTGGCTGTAATGCGGTAGCGCCATCTAGTGGCTATAATGCGGTAGCGCCATCTAGTGGCTATAATGCGGTAGGGCCATCTAGTGGCTATAATGCGGTAGCGCCATCTAGTGGCTATAATGCGGTAGGGCCATCTAGTGGCTATAATGCGGTAGCGCCATCTAGTGGCTATAATGCGGTAGCGCCATCTAGTGGCTATAATGCGGTAGGGCCACCTAGTGGCTATAATGCGGTAGCGCCATCTAGTGGCTATAATGCGGTAGGGCCACCTAGTGGCTATAATGCAGTAGCGCCATCTAGTGGCTATAATGTGGTAGGGCCACCTAGTGGCTATAATGCGGTAGGGCCATCTAGCGGCTATAATGCGGTAGGGCCATCTAGCGGCTATAAGGATGTAGCGCCATCTAGCGGTTATAATGCAGTAGGGCCATCTAGCGGTTATAATGCAGTAGGGCCACCTAGCGGCTATAATGCGGTAGGGCCACCTAGTGGCTATAATGCTGTAGCGCCATCTAGTGGCTATAATGCAGTAGGGCCATCTAGCGGTTATAATGCAGTAGGGCCACCTAGTGGCTATAATGCAGTAGCGCCATCTAGTGGCTATAATGCAGTAGGGCCACCTAGTGGCTATAATGCAGTAGCGCCATCTAGTGGCTATAATGCGGTAGCGCCATCTAGTGGCTATAATGCGGTAGCGCCATCTAGTGGCTATAATGCAGTAGGGCCACCTAGTGGCTATAATGCAGTAGGGCCATCTAGTGGCTATAATGCTGTAGCGCCATCTAGTGGCTATAATGCGGTAGCGCCATCTAGCGGCTATAATGCAGTAGGGCCACCTAGTGGCTATAATGCAGTAGGGCCATCTAGTGGCTATAATGCAGTAGCGCCATCTAGTGGCTGTAATGCAGTAGCACCATCTAGTGGCTATAATGCAGTAGGGCCACCTAGTGGCTATAATGCGGTAGCGCCATCTAGTGGCTATAATGCGGTAGCGCCATCTAGTGGTTATAATACGGTAGCGCCATCTAGTGGCTATAATGCGGTAGCGCCATCTAGTGGCTATAATGCTGTAGCGCCACCTAGCAGTTATAATGCAGTAGGGCCACCTAGTGGCTATAATGTTCCCTCATGACTATTTTTAATGAGTAACGTTCGACCTGGAGAGAGAACAGCCTCATAACATTCACTTTTTTCTCCATATTTGCACAGAATATGAGGTTTCACGAATGTGATTTTTTTTTTCATACACGCCTTTGTGTGCAAATATGGATTCTAGCTTCAAAGATGAATTTACTGCGGGGCGGGGGGGGGGGGCAGAGCGCAGCGAGGCTTCCATAGCAATCAATAACCTTTTTTTAAAAACAAATGTAACAAAATGATCATTTCCTCTGAATGTAACTTTGTATTATATACACATCGAATGTCACGGGGGTCTGAACTTCCCATTGGAGGATAGAACGTACAGGTGATCCCTGGTAATGGAGACTCGGCTGGATAGATACGGTAACGGCGGGGAAAAATGGGCGTTTTGGCCTAGAGGTGGCAACCCTCCCCGCCTTCTTGGGGGGGGGGGGACAACTGTGGTCAATTTGCCCCTCTTGAGTGAAATCTGCATAATTGGAGTTTTCTGCGGCCTTTTTGCACGCAGTGAGATGTGCAGGATAGGAAACAAGTCGGATCTTTGTCCCGGGGCCCGCTGGGCCATGTGTGCCCGGGTTTGTCCATGAGAAGTGTATACAGCCAGCTCGTCAGGATCTACTTCCAGCCGCTGGACCTCAATTAGGCTTCACATTCTTCAGGGCTGGCAGAGGACGCACCTTCCAGGTTTCCCCGCGCCGGGAACAAGCGGCTCCATTCATTGCGGGATGTGTGAAGCCGGACAAAGTGTGGATGGGGTTTCCAGCAGCAAAAAAAAAAAAAATTCACTTCACATTATTTGTGGGCGCCGGGGAATTCATACTGCGCCGATTAACCTCTCACTGGCCTTTTCCCGCAATCGCTGAAGGCCGGGCTAAACTTCGGCCCTCAGAACACAGAAAACATTTTTTTTTTCTGAAAATAGATGTCAGCCACTGATTTCTAAAGGGGGAAAAATGTGTTCAGTGCGCAGCCTGCGCATGCTCGCCAATGCAAGCCATGATGACATGCGTCGTATACACAACGCGGTGTGGGCACATTCATGGCACTTCAATGAGGCTGAGCTCACACCATGCAATGTGGAACCAAGGGGCGGTGCTCAGAGGTGGGTAGGGGGTGGAGACAAGGGGGCTCAGAAAGGGGGAGTAACTTCACCTATGAAACAAACCTGTCTGACATTCAGGCTGAGCTCACACCATGCAATGTGGAACCAAGGGGCGGTGCTCAGAGGAGGGTGGGGGGTGTGACCAAGGGGTGGTGCTCAGAGGAGGGTAAGGGGCGGAGACAAGGGGGGCTCAGAAAGGGGGAGTAACTTCACCTATGAAACAAACCTGTCTGACATTCAGGCTGAGCTCACACCATGCAATGTGGAACCAAGGGGCTGTGCTCAGAGGAGGGTGGGGGGGTGTGACCAAGGGATGGTGCTCAGAGGAGGGTAGGGGCGGAGACAAGGGGAGGGGCTCAGAAAGGGGGAGTAACTTCACCTATGAAACAAACCTGTATGACCTCTAGGCTGAGCTCACACCATGCAATTTGGAACCAAGGGACGGTGCTCAGAGGAGGGTAGGGGGAGACAAGGGGAGGAGCTCAGAAAGGGGGAGTTCCTTCACCTATAAAACAAACCTGTCTGACCTTCAGGCTTCGCTCATTCCATGCAATGTGGAACCAAGGGGCGGTGCTCAGAGGAGGGTAGGGGGCAGAGAGAAGAGGGGCGCAGAAAGGGGGATTTCCATCACCTATGAAACTATTTTGTATGACCTTAAGGCTGCACTCACACCATGCAATGTGGAACCAAGGGGCGGTGCTCAGAGGCGGGTAGGGGTGGAGACAAGGGGGGCTCAGAAAGGAGGAGTACCTTCACCTATGAAACAAACCTGTCTGACCTTCAGGCTGAGCTCACACTATGCAATGTGGAACCAAGGGACGGTGCTCAGAGGAGGGTGGGGGGGGGGTGTGACCAAGGGATGGTGCTCAGAGGAGGGTAGGGGCAGAGACAAGGAGAGGGGCTCAGAAAGGGGGAGTAACTTCACCTATGAAACAAACCTGTCTGACCTTCAGGCTTCGCTCATTCCATGCAATGTGGAACCAAGGGGTGCGGTGCTCAGAGGCGGGTAGGGGTGGAGACAAGGGGAGGGGCTCAGAAAGGGGGAGTCCCTTCACCTATTAAACAAACCTGTCTGACCTTCAGGCTGCGCTCACACCATGCAATGTGGAACCAAGGGACGGTGCTCAGAGGCGGGTAGGGGTGGAGACAAGGGGAGGGGCTCAGAAAGGGGGAGTCCCTTCACCTATTAAACAAACCTGTCTGACCTTCAGGCTGCGCTCACACCATGCAATGTGGAACCAAGGGGTGGTGCTCAGAGGCGGGTAGGGGGTGGAGACAAGGGGGGCTCAGAAAGGGGGAGTACCTTCACCTATGAAACAAACCTGTCTGACCTTCAGGCTGCACTCACACCATGCAATGTGGAACCAAGAGACGGTGCTCAGAGGTGGGTAGGGGGCGGAGACAAGGGGAGGGGCTCAGAAAGGATGAGTACCTTCACCTATGAAGCAAACCTGTCTGACCTCAGGCTGCGCTCACACCATGCAATGTGGAACCAAGGGGCGGTGCTCAGAGGAGGGTGGGGGGTGTGACCAAGGGGTGGTGCTCAGAGGAGGGTAAGGGGCAGAGACAAGGGGGGCTCAGAAATGGGGAGTACCTTCACCTATGAAACAAACCTGTCTGACCTTCAGGCTGAGCTCACACCATGCAATGTGGAACAAAGGGACGGTGCTCAGAGGAGGGTGGGGGGGGTGTGACCAAGGGATGGTGCTCAGAGGAGGGTAGGGGCGGAGACAAGGAGAGGGGCTCAGAAAGGGGGAGTAACTTCACAATGAAACAAACCTGTCTGACCTTCAGGCTTCGCTCATTCCATGCAATGTGGAACCAAGGGGCGGTGCTCAGAGAAGGGTAGGGGGCAGAGAGAAGAGGGGCTCAGAAAGGGGGAGTTCCTTCACCTATGAAACTATTTTGTATGACCTTCAGGCTGCACTCACACCATGCAATGTGGAACCAAGGGGCGGTGCTCAGAGGTGGGTAGGCGGTGGAGACAAGGGAGGCTCAGAAAGGGGGAGTACCTTCACCTATGAAACAAACCTGTCTGACCTTCAGGCTGAGCTCACACCATGCAATGTGGAACCAAGGGACGGTGCTCAGAGGAGGGTGGATGGGTGTGACCAAGGGATGGTGCTCAGAGGAGGGTAGGGGCGGAGACAAGGAGAGGGGCTCAGAAAGGGGGAGTAACTTCACCTATGAAACAAACCTGTATGACCTCTAGGCTGAGCTCACACCATGCAATGTGGAACCAAAGGACGGTGCTCAGAGGAGGGGAGGGGGCGGAGACAAGGGGGGCTCAGAAAAGGGGAGTACCTTCACCTATGAAACAAACCTGTCTGACCTTCAGGCTGAGCTCACACCATGCAATGTGGAACCAAGGGGCGGTGCTTAGAGGAGGGTAGGAGGCGGAGACAAGAGGGGGCTCAGAATGGCGGAGTTCCTGCACCTATTCTCTGGTTGTAACATTGTAACATTTGATATCATTGGGGGGTCATTTGTTTCTTTCTGAATGTTACATTGTTATTCTTTTCTCTGGTATCCGCTGATTGTGTTTTTGGAAGAAGGATTAAAAGCGTGAAAACGGAGGAGTTCCTAAGTCAGCGGTTTCCTCCTGCCATCCGGAGCTGAGCTCAGAGTGTGAAATCCCTGATTGCAGAGGAATTCTCCGTTATGAGCTCAGCGACCTGTCACTGCGATTATGGGGGGGCCATTCAGCTGTGTCAGGGGCCCCGCACTCTCCTGTCAGCCAGCACTGGCATTTATTCTGTCCATGAAGAATATTTTGCCGTTTTTTTAGCTGATCTGTGGAAACGGAGAAATGTGGAACCGCAGAATCTCACAACTGAGACGCGACGCGAGGCGCCAAAGACACCGCAAGCGAATTTTACCATCACAGGAACGGAATATACATCTTGTGTGACATCAAACGATCGATTACACCGAGTATAGAACCCTGCCAGACAGGAAAACCAACACTGCCTGCTTGCTTGTTGGCAGACTTTGTACAACTGACTAAGCCTAATAGTATAATGATAGGATAGAGGGAGGAGCTTATTCACTGTCATTTTATTTATGTAACCCGATCTCCCCTCTAATTGGGACATTAGAGTGTAAGCTCCTCTGGTACAGAGACGGATGTGACTGTGGGGGAGGGGACATTAGAGCGTAAGCTCCTCTGGTACAGAGACTGATGTGACTGGGGGGGAGGGGATATTAGAGCGTAAGCTCCTCTGGTACAGAGACTGATGTGACTGCGGGGGAGGGGACATTAGAGTGTAAGCTCCTCTGGTACAGAGACTGATGGGACTGTGGGGGAGGGGACATTAGAGTGTAAGCTCCTCTGGTACAGAGACTGATGGGACTGCGGGGGAGGGGACATTAGAGCGTAAGCTCCTCTGGTGCAGAGACTGATGTGACTGTGGGGGAGGGGACATTAGAGTGTAAGCTCCTCTGGTGCAGAGACTGATGTGACTGTGGGGGAGGGGACATTAGAGTGTAAGCTCCTCTAGTACAGAGACTGATGTGACTGCGGGGGAGGGGACATTAGAGCGTAAGCTCCTCTGGTGCAGAGACTGATGTGACTGTGGGGGAGGGGACATTAGAGCGTAAGCTCCTCTAGTACAGAGACTGATGGGACTGCGGGGGAGGGGACATTAGAGTGTCAGCTCCTCTGGAACAGAGACTTTTGGGACTGCGGGGGAGGGGACATTAGAGTGTAAGCTCCTCTAGTACAGAGACTGATGGGACTGCGGGGGAGGGGACATTAGAGTGTCAGCTCCTCTGGAACAGAGACTTTTGGGACTGCGGGGGAGGGGACATTAGAGTGTAAGCTCCTCTGGTACAGAGACTGATGGGACTGCGGGGGAGGGGACATTAGAGCGTAAGCTCCTCTGGTACAGAGACTGATGTGACTGTGGAGGAGGGGACATTAGAGCGTAAGCTCCTCTGGTACACAGACTGATGTGACTGTGGGGGAGGGGACATTAGAGTGTAAGCTCCTCTGGTACAGAGACTGATGTGACTGTGGGGGAGGGGACATTAGAGTGTAAGCTCCTCTGGTACACAGACCGATGTGACTGGCTCAGTGATCTCTGTACAGCGCTGCGGTACATGTCGGAGCCATATACATGTATAATAATCATTCTATCAGCGGTACGGCTCGGTATGGTCTCCATGCCTTCCTAGAACACGCTGAGCTCTATTATCGGTGTTTCTGTCACAGACGTCGTCTCTATGAGGATCTCCATGTCGGTCTCACAGACTGCAGCCATTGGTCGGAATGTTGTGCAGAGTCCCTCGGCATGGCAGGGTTGCAGGCAATGCCAGGACAGGCAGAGGAGTCACGCACCACCGTCCTCATCAGAAACAACTCAATCCTGGCTGCCCCATCGATCTCTGCCCCGCCCACTGCGTCACCCAACATGTCAATGGAAAACGGATGAGGTCACTTTCCTGTATCCTTTAAAGGAGAACTCCAGCCTGAAAAACATCCAAAACAAAATCACCGAATAAAATTGGATACCATTTTGCACCCTTCACCCATATTGGGGGCGGGGAACATGCGGTCCAGTATGGGACTCCCCCCGGAAATGTTGTGTCTTTGCTGTTCCCTTTCACTATTCACAGCTAATAACCTAAGAATTCGGTGGAAGAGCTGCATCAACACCCATTGCATGCTGAGGAGAAGGAAGGATCCCCACACACAGGAACAAATATTCAAACCTTTCCATGTGTATCAGGTATACAATCACATGACAAGGATTCCCAGAGCACCGCGGGTTAGTGTAAGTGACAGCACCATGATTGTTCTGGCTGAATACAATGCATAAATAGCAGCACATGTGGAGAGAAGACTATATACTCTTCAATATTTTATATATTCACAGGACTGAGATCGAGTTTCCGGGAAAACGGCGTCTGATAAGCATAGGCGCGGTCGCCGTGATCACCTGACCGAAAGACAAAAAAGGATATTGTGCAGGATTGGGACCGGGAATACGAAAACAACAAAAGCAACTGCAGAGCTCAATCTCAGTCTCCGTGGAACTCAGTCTTCACAGGACTGAGATCGAGTTTCCGGGAAAACGGCGTCTGATAAACATAAGCGCGGTCGCCGTGATCACCTGACTGAAAGAGACAAAAGGACATTGCGCAGGATTGGGTCCCGGACTAAGAAAACAACAAACGTCACTGCAGAGCTCAATCTCAGTCTTCATGGAACTCAGGCTTCACAAGACTGAGACTGAGCTCTGCAGTCACCTTTGTTGTTTTTTTATTCCAGGTCCCAATCCTGCGCAATATCCTTTTGTCTCTTTCAGTCAGGTGAACATGGCGACCGCGCTTATGCTTATCAGACGCCCTTTTCCTGGAAACTCAATCTCAGTCCTGTGAAGACTGAGTCCAGTGGGACCCGGAATAAGAAAACCACAAAAGCGATTGCAGTGCTCAATCTCAGTCTCCACGGGACTCAGTCTTCACAGGACTGAGATCGAGTTTCCGGGAAAACGGCGTCTGGTAAGCATAAGTGCGGTCGCCGTGATCACCTGACCGAAAGAGACAAAAGGACATTGCGCAGGATTGGGACCCGGACTAAGAAAACAACAAAAGCGACTGCAGAGCTCAATCTCAGTCTCCATGGGACTCAAGCTTCACAGGACTGAGAATGAGCTCTGCTGTCACCTTTGTTGTTTTTATATTCCGGGTCCCAATCCTGCGCAATGTCCTTTTGTCTCTTTCAGTCAGGTGAACATGGCGACCGCGCTTATGTTTACCAGACGCAGTTTTCCCGGAATAACCTCTGATACTGGACCTCGCCACACGGAAAATAAATTGGCGACTTCAGTCACAGAGCTAAGCGACTCCAACTGTTTGCCCTCTTTGAAGCTCAGTCTGACATGACTCCGTAGTAGTAGTAGCAGCGCACGAGGAAAGTGAGGCTTCCCACCTGTTAGCTAGGTGTCTCATCACACAGCGGAAGCAAAAGAATGTAAGGTCACTTCTGCTTTCTCAGCCAAACATGGCGTCACTTTCACACCTGCAAATCATGGAGCGTTTCCGTATTTTTGTCCAACCCCCCGTAGGTTTCAATGTACAATGGGGACAGGAACCCACAAGGCTTGCACTCTTTGCATCGCCATGTGCACATGGAGGATCGCAGGGAACCATCGTGTCTCCGAAGGTTTCCATTGGTGCAGGAGGGACACGGAGGAGGGACACGGAGGAGACCTGGCTGAGATCTGTTTGCTCCCTTTCTGCTTCTTCAGAATATACAGTCATGGCCGAAATTGTTGGCACCCTTGATATTTCTCCAGGAAATCATGTATTTCTCACGAAACGTATTGCATTAACACATGTTTTGCTATACACATGTTTATTCCCTTTGTGTGTATTGGGACAAAACAAAAAAAGGGAGGAAAGAAAGCAAATTCGACATAATGTCACACAAACCTCCAAAAATGGGCTGGACAAAAGTATTGGCACCCTTTCACAACTGCGGATAAATAAGAATGTTACAAGCATGTGATGCTCCTGTAAACTCACCTGGGGCAAGTAACAGGTGTGGGCAATATAGAAATCACACCTGAAAGCAGATAAAAAGGAGAGACGTTCACTTAACCTTTGCATTGTGTGTCTGTCTGTGCCACACTAAGCATGGACAACAGAAAGAGGAGACGAGAACTGTCTGAGGACCTGAGAACCAAAATTGTGGCAAAATATCAACAATCTCAAGGTTACAAGTCCATCTCCAGAGAACTAGATTTGCCTTTGTCCACAGTGCGCAACATCATCAAGAAGTTTGCAACCCATGGCACTGTAGCTAATCTCCCTGGTCGTGGACGGATGAGGAAAATTGATGAAAGATTGCAAGGCAGAATAGTCCGGATGGTGGATAAGCAGCCCCAAACATGTTCCAAAGACATTCAAGCTGTCCTGCAGGCTCAGGGAGCATCAGTGTCAGCGCGAACTATCCGTCGACATTTAAATGAAATGAAACGCTATGGCAGGAGACCCAGGAGGACCCCACTGCTGACACAGAGACATAAAAAAGCAAGACTACAGTTTGCCAAAATGTACTTGAGTAAGCCAAAAGCCTTCTGGGAAAACGTCTTGTGGACAGATGAGACCAAGATAGAGCTTTTCGGTAAAGCACATCATTCTACTGTTTACCGAAAACGGAATGAGGCCTACAAAGAACAAAACACAGTACCTACGGTAAAATATGGTGGAGGTTCAATGATGTTTTGGGGTTGTTTTGCTGCCTCTGGCACTGGGTGCCTTGACTGTGTGCAAGGCATCATGAAATCTGAGGATTACCAAAGGATTTTGGGTCGCACTGTAGGGCCCAGTGTCAGAAAGCTGGGTTTGCGTCCAAGATCCTGGGTCTTCCAGCAGGACAATGACCCCAAACATACGTCAAAAAGCACTCAGAAATGGATGGCAAAGAAGCGCTGGAGAGTTCTGAAGTGGCCAGCAATGAGCCCAGATCTAAATCCCATTGAACACCTGTGGAGAGATCTTAAAATTGCTGTTGGGAAAAGGTGTCCTTCCAATAAGAGAGACCTGGAGCTGTTTGCAAAGGAAGAGTGGTCCAAAATTCCGGGTGAGAGGTGTCAGAAGCTTATTGATGGTTATAGGAAGCGACTGATTTCAGTTATGTTTTCCAAAGGGTGTGCAACCAAATATTAAGTTAAGGGTGCCAATACTTTTGTCCAGCCCATTTTTGGGGTTTTGTGTGACATTATGTCATATTTGCTTTTCTGCCTCTGTTTTATATTTGTTCCAATACATACAAAGGGAATAAACATGTGTATAGCAAAACATGTGTTAATGCAATACCTTTTTTGTGTGAAATACTTGATTTTCAGGAAAAATATCAAGGGTACCAACAATTTCGGCCATGACTGTATTTCACACATCATCATCACACCGATCTCCTCCCTCCCGACAGGCGCCAACTCCGCTCTCCTCTCGCCGCCCCTGACGCCGTCTGCACGACCCTTTGGTGTCACCGGAAACTTTCATCAGCGATTATAAATGTTGGATTTGGGACCAATCAGGGAGGAGCGCGGCTGCCAATGTTAGAAATAATCACTTCCGCTGCAGAAGTGGAAAAGCTGGACGAGTCCCGAGGATTGTATTCCTGGAGGAGGGATGGGAGCCGGATTGTGCAATCGGGAATCATTCATCGCTGCCCTTCCATCAATCCGAGCCCAGAGATGACCATACACGTGCAGACTCCTCCACCCTACTAACCGTTCCCTCTCTGCCAATCCCTCCACTGGCCTCCACTCAGTGTCCTCCACCCCTCTCTGCCAATCCCTCCACTGGCCTCCACTCAGTGTCCTCCACCCCTCTCTGCCAATCCCTCCACTGGCCTCCACTCAGTGTCCTCCACCCCTCTCTGCCAATCCCTCCACTGGCCTCCACTCAGTGTGCTCCACCCCTCTCTGCCAATCCCTCCACTGGCCTCCACTCAGTGTCCTCCACCCCTCTCTGCCAATCCCTCCACTGGCCTCCATTCAGTGTGCTCCACCCCTCTCTGCCAATCCCTCCACTGGCCTCCACTCAGTGTCCTCCACCCCTCTCTGCCAATCCCTCCACTGGCCTCCACTCAGTGTCCTCCACCCCTCTGTCAATCCCTCCACTGGCCTCCATTCAGTGTCCTCCACCCCTCTCTGCCAATCCCTCCACTGGCCTCCACTCAGTGTCCTCCATCAATCTGCCAATCCTCCACTGGCCTCCACTCAGTGTCCTCCACCCCTCTCTGCCAATCCCTCCACTGACCTCCATTCAGTGTCCTCCACCCCTCTCTGCCAATCCCTCCACTGGCCTCCATTCAGTGTCCTCCATCCCTCTCTGCCAATCCCTCCACTGGCCTCCATTCAGTGTCCTCCATCCCTCTCTGCCAATCCCTCCACTGGCCTCCATTCAGTGTCCTCCACCCCTCTCTGCCAATCCCTCCACTGGCCTCCATTCAGTGTCCTCCACCCCTCTCTGCCAATCCCTCCACTGGCCTCCATTCAGTGTCCTCCACCCCTCTCTGCCAATCCCTCCACTGGCCTCCACTCAGTGTCCTCCACCCCTCTCTGCCAATCCCTCCACTGGCCTCCACTCAGTGTCCTCCACCCCTCTCTGCCAATCCCTCCACTGGCCTCCACTCAGTGTGCTCCACCCCTCTCTGCCAATCCCTCCACTGGCCTCCACTCAGTGTCCTCCACCCCTCTCTGCCAATCCCTCCACTGGCCTCCATTCAGTGTGCTCCACCCCTCTCTGCCAATCCCTCCACTGGCCTCCACTCAGTGTCCTCCACCCCTCTCTGCCAATCCCTCCACTGGCCTCCACTCAGTGTCCTCCACCCCTCTGTCAATCCCTCCACTGGCCTCCATTCAGTGTCCTCCACCCCTCTCTGCCAATCCCTCCACTGGCCTCCACTCAGTGTCCTCCATCAATCTGCCAATCCTCCACTGGCCTCCACTCAGTGTCCTCCACCCCTCTCTGCCAATCCCTCCACTGACCTCCATTCAGTGTCCTCCACCCCTCTCTGCCAATCCCTCCACTGGCCTCCATTCAGTGTCCTCCATCCCTCTCTGCCAATCCCTCCACTGGCCTCCATTCAGTGTCCTCCACCCCTCTGTCAATCCCTCCACTGGCCTCCATTCAGTGTCCTCCACCCCTCTCTGCCAATCCCTCCACTGGCCTCCACTCAGTGTCCTCCATCAATCTGCCAATCCTCCACTGGCCTCCACTCAGTGTCCTCCACCCCTCTCTGCCAATCCCTCCACTGGCCTCCATTCAGTGTCCTCATCCCTCTCTGCCAATCCCTCCACTGGCCTCCATTCAGTGTCCTCCATCCCTCTCTGCCAATCCCTCCACTGGCCTCCATTCAGTGTCCTCCACCCCTCTCTGCCAATCCCTCCACTGGCCTCCATTCAGTGTCCTCCATCCCTCTCTGCCAATCCCTCCACTGGCCTCCATTCAGTGTCCTCCATCCCTCTCTGCCAATCCCTCCACTGGCCTCCATTCAGTGTCCTCCATCCCTCTCTGCCAATCCCTCCCCCTGGCCTCCATTCAGTGTCCTCCATCCCTCTCTGCCAATCCCTCCACTGGCCTCCATTCAGTGTCCTCCACCCCTCTCTGCCAATCCACTCCAATCCACTAAGTACCTGAAATAAATAAATAAATGAAAGCTACAGCTATTCCATTAAACATCATTGGATTGTTTGGCCACATTCAATCGTGACAATTTAGATCCCGCCTCCTTGAAGTGGATTGAAGCCCACATTTCATGTCTTCGATTGTATGGCCATTGGTGGCTTACTTCTGGCAATGGTGGCTGTGAATTGCTCCTCCTCTAGAATAATTGACTATTTGACTTGGAACAAATACACTGATCAGGAGTAATGACTTCACTGACTACATGCTTGTTCCAGGTCAATGACGTAGAACCAAATGAAGGAAAAGGACAGCCAGGTGGGCAGGACATTCAGTCCACAAATGACGAGTTCACCTCCTCCTGGCAGGTTTCCTGCTATACAAGTCATATTGTAAGTGAATGTTATTAGAAATTCCCTTTTCCTTCCAAGCTGTAATAATTCTGTAAAATGGCTACCTGGAGGCGTTCTGTACAGGGGAGGACTGACAACTCATGGGGCCCCCGGGCAATAGGGGATCATGGGGCCCCTGTGTCCTCGCCCACACTCAAACCACACAAAAAAAAAGCCTATGAAAGGTACCAGGGGCATCTCATGGGGCCCCTTACTGACCCCGGCCCTCGAGCAGCGCCCGGGTTTCCAAATGGTCAGTCCGCCCCTGGTTCTGTACACAGAGGGTATACACCCCCCCCCCCCCCTCTGATATGTCATTTCCTGCTTGTGTGATTGGCTCACTGATTTTCCCAGAAGTCTGCACTAAGATACAAGTCAGATTTTGAGCATCCCCTGCAACAGAAATGTCATTTTTGGTGAGATACTCCCAAAAGGAAATCACATCTAAAGGGATGCAGACCCCGCCGCTTTCCTCACTGGAGCCCTGCAGGTGCAGCAGCTGATTGATAATTATGCAATCACTCCCATTCACATTCCCCCTGCACATGGACTGTTTCTTCAGAATTCCTAGATTGTAAGCTCTCAGGATCAGGGCCCTCTGTTTCCTCTTAGTATGGTAACTGGAATGTCGGCCTTCATTTTGTACAGCGCTGCGCTTACTGTTGGCGCCATATAAATCCTGTATAATAATAACAAAAGGCAGGAATCTGCGTCAACGTTTGGTAAAATCCCTGCAATGTACAAAGATCACCCAGAGGGGGGAGGGGCTTTATCCTGACCGAAGCAGAGTCACTGTTTAGTAGCAGCTGGCGGTATGTACTATAGGTAGATATCTGCACTCTCGTTGCCCGGGGCGATGCCGCTCAGAATGATATCAGTGTCCAGACGTGAACAGAACTCCTTTCTAGTTTGGTTTTATTTTTAACACTTCTATCAAGCTGTGCCCCAGATTGCAGCCGGACGGATCGTGTGATGGAGGGACCAGCAAATATCATATGAATGTCCTATTCATCTCCGGGATTTATAGCAGCCTCAGGACCCATCTACTGCCATACTGGGGGGAGCCGGCTGTTCACACTGGTGTCAGCTGCTTGTCTGTATAGGGAGAGGGAAGGAGAAACAGAGACAGAGGAGAGAAAGACAGAGAGAGGGAAGGAGGAAGGAAAGAGGAGAGAGGGAAGGAGGAAGGAAGGAGAAGAGAGGGAAGGAGGAAGGAAAGAGGAGAGAGGGAAGGAGGAAGGAAGGAGGAGAGAGGGAAGGAGGAAGGAAAGAGGAGAGAGGGAAGGAGGAAGGAAGGAGGAGAGAGGGAAGGAGGAAGGAAAGAGGAGAGAGGGAAGGAGGAAGGAAAGAGGAGAGAGGGAAGGAGGAAGGAAGGAGGAGAGAGGGAAGGAGGAAGGAAAGAGGAGAGAGGGAAGGAGGAAGGAAAGAGGAGAGAGGGAAGGAGGAAGGAAGGAGGAGAGAGGGAAGGAGGAAGGAAAGAGGAGAGAGGGAAGGAGGAAGGAAGGAGGAGAGAGGGAAGGAGGAAGGAAGGAGGAGAGAGGGAAGGAGGAAGGAAAGAGGAGAGGAGAAAAGAAAGAGGAGAGGAGAAAGGAAAGGAAAGAGGAGAGGAGAAAGGAAAGAGGAGAGGAGAAAAGAAAGAGGAGAGGAGAAAGGAAAGGAAAGAGGAGAGGAGAAAGGAAAGAGGAGAGGAGAAAAGAAAGAGGAGAGGAGAAAGGAAAGGAAAGAGGAGAGGAGAAAGGAAAGGAACGGGGAAAGGGAAAGGAAAAGAAAGGGCAAAGGAGAGGAAATGGGAAAGGAAAGGAAATAGGAAAGGAAGGGGAAGGGAAAGAAAAGGGGAAGTGAAAGGAAAAAAGGGGGAAAGGAAAGGAAAGGGGAAAGGAAATGAGAGGAGAGGAGAGGGGAAGGAACGGGGCAAGTAAAGGGGAAAGGAAAAAGGAAATAAAAGAGAAAGGGGAAAGGAAAGGAAAGAAAATGGGATAGGAAAGAAAACAAAAGAGGAAAGAAAACAAAAGAGGAAAGGAAAGGAAATGGAAAAGAAGAAAAGAAATAAAAGAGGAAAGGGAAATGGAAAAGAAAAAGGGATAGGAAAGGGGAAAGGAGAGGAAAGGAAAGGAGAAAGAGAAGGAAAGGGGAAAGGAAAGCAAAGGAAAAGAGAATAGAGGAAAGGAAAGGGAAGGAGAAAAGAGGAGAGGAAAGGAAAGGAGAAGGAAAAGGTGAAAGGAAAGAGGAGAGGAAAGGAAAGGAGAAAGGGAAGGAAAGGGAATAAAAATGGATGGGAAAGGAAAAGGAAAAGAAAGGAAAGGAAAGGAAAAAAAATATGGAAAGGAAAGTAAGGGGGGAAGAAAAGAGGAGAAGAAAGGAAATTGGAAAGGAAAGGGGAAAGGAAAGGAAAAGAAAGCAAAGGAAAGGAGAAAAACGGAAAGGAATGGGGAAAGGAAAGATAAGAGAAAGGAAAGAGTAAGGGAAAAGAAACAGGAAAGGGAAAAAGGAAAGGAAAAGAAGGGGAAAGGAAAGGGGAAAAGGGAAAGGAATGGGGAAAGGGGAAAGGGGAGAGGAGAGGGGAAAGGAAATGAAAAAGGAAAGGGGAAAGGGAAGAGGAAAGGAGGAAGGAGAGTAAAGGAGAAAGGGAAGAAAAGGGGAAAGGAAAGTGGAAGGGAAAGTTAAAGGGAAGAAAAGGAGGAAAGAACTGAAAGGGAAGGAAAGGAAATAAAAAGGGAAGGGAAAGGAAAAGGAAAGGAAAAAGGAAGGGGTAGGGTAATGGAAAGGAAAGGAAAAAAAGCAAAGGAAAGGGAAAAGGATAGGGAAAGGAAAAAGGAAAGGAAAGAGGAAAGGGGAAAGGAAAAGAAAAATTAGAAAGGGAAGGAAAGGGGAATGGAAAGGAAAAGAAAGCAAAGGAAAGGAGAAGAACGGAAAGGAATGGGGAAAGGAAAGGGGGAAGGAGAGAAAAGGGGAAAGGAAAGGGGAAAAGAAAGGAAAGGGGAAAGGAAAGGGAAAAAAAAGGAAAGAAAGGGGTGAGGAAAAGAAAGCAAAGGAAAAAGGAAAGGGGAAACAAAAGGAAAGGAGAAAAGAGGAGAGGAGGTGAGAGGAAAGGAAAGGGAAGGGAAAGGAAAGAGTAAAGGAAAAGGAAAGGGAAAAAGGAAAGGAAAAGAGGGGGGAAAGGAGAGGAAAGGAAAGAAAAAGAAAGGGAAAGGAAAGGGGAAAAGGGAAAGGAAAGGAGAGGAAAGGAAAGAAAGGAGAAATGGAAGGAAAGGGGAAAGGAAAGGGGAAAGGAAAGGAACAGGGAAAGGAAAGGAAAAGGGAAAGGAA
Organism: Staurois parvus; assembly: GCF_062004578.1. NCBI lineage: Eukaryota > Metazoa > Chordata > Amphibia > Anura > Ranidae > Staurois > Staurois parvus. The sequence continues at coordinate 51,134 of NW_028320741.1, forward strand.
AGGAAAAGGGAAAGGAGAAAAGAGGAGAGGGAAGGGAAGGAAAGAGGGAAGGAGAGCAGAAAAGGAGAGGAAAGGGAAGGAAAGGAGAAAAGAGGAGAGGAAAGGGAAGGAAAGGGGAAAGGAGAGGAGAGGGGAAAGGTAAGGAAAAGGGACAGGAAAGGAGAAAGGGAAGAGGAAAGGAGGAAGGAGAGGACAGGAAAGGAGAAAGGGAAGAAAAGGGGAACTGGCCTTATATTTGAAAGGGCTACAAGGCCCTAAAGACAGACAGACCTGATCCTGCACAGACTGAGCGCCCGCAGCCTGGAGAGCCAATCAGGACGGCCCAGACAGACCTACAACCCCAAAGAGAGTAGACTGTGTGAGCGGTGTGACCAGGGGGCCCTGGAGGACGAGGGCCACTTCCTGCTTTCCTTTCCATAATAAACCCTCAATTGCTTTGGCAGTGCAAACATGTATCTATGTGATATTATACTATCTATCTATAGTTCTCTCTCTCTCCCCCCCTCTCTCCCACTCTCTCACCTCCTCTCCCCCTCTCTCTCCCTCCCCTTCTCTTCTCTCCCCCCTCTCTCTCTCTCTACCCCCCTCTCTCTTTCCTCTCTTTCTCTCTCTCCTCCCTCCCCCTCTCCCCCCTTCTCTTCTATCTCCCCCCTCCTCTCTCTCCCTCTCCCCCCCTCTCTCTCTCCCCCCTCTCTCTCCCCCTCCCCTCTCTCTCTCCATCTCTCTCCCCCCCTCTCTGTCTCCCTCCCCCTCTCTCTCTCTCTCTCTCTCTACCCCCCTCTCTCTTTCCTCTCTTTCTCTCTCTCCTCCCTCCCCCTCTCCCCCCTTCTCTTCTATCTCCCCCCTCCCCTCTCTCCGACCCTCTCTCCCTCTCCCCCCTCTCTCCCCCTCCCCTTCTCTCTCTCTCCCCCCTCTCTCTCCCCCTCCCCTCTCTCTCTCCATCTCTCTCCCCTCCCCCTCCCCCCGTCTCTCTCTCCTTTTAGTATACATTACATAGCTCAGGCTTCCCCAGGCTAACACTTATATTGCCATCACAGGTGACATAGAGTTACATAAAGGGTTAAACATTGTAGCCATTGTGAATCGTCCAATCGCCAGGTTTTATTATAATTAGAGGACCCCCCAGGACAGACAGGGACATTTGTCACCTAACCAGCTCCAGGGGGTGTGTTCCTGTCAGGTCCTTACATTCACTTTTCTACACCTGGATATCTTGCCTGCTCCACCCCCGGGGGTCACTGGCATCATTCTGATTGGTGCTGGAGGATCAGATCCTTTGGAATGTAGCCAGTGTGTTCCCTGGTTCCAGCTCCACTCTCTCTAACTGTCCTTCAGCTCCACTTACCTGCATGGAAGCCTAAGAGGGAGGTTGCACACCATTCACACCTGAGCACTTCATGAACACCCTATTCCCTCTGGGTATAGGATAGTATATATAGATGGGGGCAGGGGCGGACTGACCATTTGGAAACTCTGGCGCTGCCCGAGGGCCCGGGGTCAGTAGGGGGCCCCATGAGATGCCCCTGGTACCTTTTTCATAGGCTTTTTTGATTTTGGGCCGGGGGCCCCATGAGTTGTCAGTCCGCCCCTGGATGGGGGATTTGTGTGTTTTTGTTGTTGTTATTGGCTGAACTAGATGGATGGATGTCTTTTTTCAGCCCGTTTACTAAACGCACCAAAAATGCGTTTCGCTCTTGCAGTGCCACTCATTGTTAATGGCACCCCAAACATGACACACTTGATAAAAGCGTCCAAAAGCGTGGTTAAAAAATGTGCAAAGCTCAACACCCCAAAAAGCTGCATGTGCTACTGTGGCGTTTGTCATGCGTAGGGCAGCCCACTGAAATGAATGCATGGCACACAAAATCGCACACAAAAAAACTGTGCGCAAGATCACACATTGACGAAACGCGTGGAGGGGATCCTAGCCTTCATTGGGAATTTAGCCTTGGTTCACATCTATGTACAATGGGAATGCGCGGCAAAAACGCTTTCCCGACACGCACAGAAATGGGCAGCTCTTTAGCACATGCATGAATGGGGAGCCATTCATTCTTAATGGAGCCCTCATTGCAACCTCACTTCCTGTGATCCAAGGTTGTCATGGTCCCACCCCCTGGAGGAGAGTTATCACTTCGGCCTGGGATCATAGAGAATACCTCACTTTCTATGATCCGAGGTTGTCATGGTCTCACCCCCTTGAGGTGAGTTATCACTTCGGCCTGGGGTCATACAAGAATACCTCACTTCCTGTGATCCGAGGGTGTCATGGTCCCACCCCCTGGAGGTGAGTTATCACTTCGGCCTGGAGTCATAGAAGAATACCTCACTTCCTGTGATCCGAGGTTGTCATGGTCCCACCCACTGGAGGTGAGTTATCACTTTGGCCTGGGATCATAGAAGAATACCTCACTTCCTGTGATCCGAAGTTGTCATGGTCCCACCCCCTGGAGGAGAGTTATCACTTCGGCCTGGGATCATAGAGAATACCTCACTTCCTGTGATCCGAGGTTGTCATGGTCTCACCCCCTTGAGGTGAGTTATCACTTCGGCCTGGGGTCATAGAAGAATACCTCACTTCCTGTGATCCGAGGGTGTCATGGTCCCACCCCCTGGAGGTGAGTTATCACTTCGGCCTGGAGTCATAGAAGAATACCTCACTTCCTGTGATCCGAGGTTGTCATGGTCCCACCCACTGGAGGTGAGTTATCACTTCGGCCTGGGATCATAGAAGAATACCTCACTTCCTGTGATCCGAGGTTGTCATGGTCCCACCCCCTGGAGGTGAGTTATCACTTCGGCCTGGGGTCATAGAAGAATGCCTCACTTCCTGTGATCCGAAGTTGTCATGGTCCCACCCCCTGAAGGTGAGTTATCACTTCGGCCTGGGATCATAGAAGAATACCTCACTTCCTGTGATCCGAAGTTGTCATGGTCCCCCCCCCTGGAGGAGTGTTATCACTTCGGCCTGGGGTCATAGAAGAATACCTCACTTCCTGTGATCCGAGGTTGTCATGTTCCCACCCCCTGGAGGTGAGTTAACACTTCGGCCTGGAGTCATAGAAGAATACCTCACTTCCTGTGATCCGAGGGTGTCGTGGTCCCACCCCCTGGAGGTGGGTTAACACTTCGGCCTGGGGTCATAGAAGAATACCTCACTTCCTGTGATTCAAGGTTGTCATGTTCCCACCCCCTGGAGGTGAGTTATCACTTCGGCCTGGGGTCATAGAAGAATGTCTCACTTCCTGTGATCCGAGGTTGTCATGGTCCCACCCCCTGGAGGTGAGTTATCACTTCGGCCTGGGGTCATAGAAGAATACCTCACTTCCTGTGATTCAAGGTTGTCATGTTCCCACCCCCTGGAGGTGAGTTATCACTTCGGCCTGGGGTCATAGAAGAATACCTCACTTCCTGTGATCCGAGGGTGTCATGGTCCCACCCCCTGGAGGTGAGTTATCACTTCGGCCTGGAGTCATAGAAGAATACCTCACTTCCTGTGATCCGAGGTTGTCATGGTCCCACCCACTGGAGGTGAGTTATCACTTTGGCCTGGGATCATAGAAGAATACCTCACTTCCTGTGATCCGAGGTTGTCATGGTCCCACCCCCTGGAGGTGAGTTATCACTTTGGCCTGGGGTCATAGAAGAATACCTCACTTCCTGTGATCCGAAGTTGTCATGGTCCCACCCCCGAAGGCGAGTTATCACTTCGGCCTGGGATCATAGAAGAATACCTCACTTCCTGTGATCCGAAGTTGTCATGGTCCCCCCCCCTGGAGGAGTGTTATCACTTCGGCCTGGGGTCATAGAAGAATACCTCACTTCCTGTGATCCGAGGTTGTCATGTTCCCACCCCCTGGAGGTGAGTTAACACTTCGGCCTGGAGTCATAGAAGAATACCTCACTTCCTGTGATCCGAGGGTGTCGTGGTCCCACCCCCTGGAGGTGGGTTAACACTTCGGCCTGGGGTCATAGAAGAATACCTCACTTCCTGTGATTCAAGGTTGTCATGTTCCCACCCCTGGAGGTGAGTTATCACTTCGGCCTGGGGTCATAGAAGAATGTCTCACTTCCTGTGATCCAAGGTTGTCATGGTCCCACCCCCTGGAGGTGAGTTATCACTTCGGCCTGGGGTCATAGAAGAATACCTCACTTCCTGTGATTCAAGGTTGTCATGTTCCCACCCCCTGGAGGTGAGTTATCACTTCGGCCTGGGGTCATAGAAGAATACCTCACTTCCTGTGATCCGAGGTTGTCATGGTCCCACCCCCTGGAGGTGAGTTATCACTTCGGCCTGGGATCATAGAAGAATACCTCACTTCCTGTGATCCAAGCTTGTCATGGTCCCACCCCCTGGAGGTGAGTTATCACTTCGGCCTGGGATCATAGAAGAATACCTCACTTCCTGTGATCCGAGGTTGTCATGGTCCCACCCCCTGGAGGTGAGTTATCACTTCGGCCTGGGATCATAGAAGAATACCTCACTTCCTGTGATCCAAGGTTGTCATGGTCCCACCCCCTGGAGGTAAGTTATCACTTCGGCCTGGGGTCATAGAAGAATGTCTCACTTCCTGTGATCCTAGGTTGTCATGGTCCCACCCCCTGGAGGTGAGTGATCACTTCGGCCTGGGGTCATAGAAGAATGTCTCACTTCCTGTGATCCGGGAGTGCCCCCTGCTGGTGTCATTACCCGTGTGCCATCCTTTCTGTCATTCCTGACACTGAGAAGACTCCCATCACCCAATGGACGGAAGATAACAGGAAAGGAAGTGACACCAAACTCCTCCTGAGCTGGGTTGGCAGAGTCCCCCTGTCCGTCCCCTGCAGTCTCGACTGCTGATCTCTATGATTGGATGGACCCCAAGTGAAGGCCCCACCCCCATGCACACTCTCTTCAGTTTTGAATGGTGAAGCTTGTTACTCTGAGTTCCATCAGAGATTTTCTTCCACTTCCTGTTCTTTGGACACAACAGGAAATGAGGAGAATCCCCCTCCTGGACACAAAAACGGGTATGTCCATTAGACCGTTACCCTCACTTCCTGTTCTGGTGACATTGGTATCATTTGGGATGTCCCCTAATTTCTGTTTCAATATTTTTATTGAAATTTTGAGGTCATAACAAGTTTTGCTCATTCAGAGGAGACATCAAATAGGCTCATAAGATAGAGTATGTATGTAAATGACCCGCATTTCAACAGGAAGAAGGGGGAAATCTCCACTTAGGCCAAGGTTACCCTTTCAGAAGACCTCACTTCCTGTTCTGGTGACAACATATCATTTGAGATTTCCCCTCATTTCAACAGGAAGTAGGAGGAAATTCTCTCTTAGACCTAGGATACCCTTTCAGAAGATCTCACTTCCTGTTCTGGTGGCAACAGTATCATTAAACAGGAAGTAAGGGGAAATCCCCTTAGACCGAGGTGACCCTTTCAGAAGATCTCACCTCACTTCTTGTTCTGATGAAAATGGTATCATTTGGGATTTCCCCTCATTTCAACAGGAAGTAGGGGGAAATCCCCTCTTAGACCGAGGTTACCCTTTCAGAAGATCTCACTTCCTGTTCGGATGACAAAGGTATCATTTGGGATTTCCCCTCATTTCAACAGGAAGTAGGGGGAAATCACCTCTTAGACCAGCAATGGGCAAACTACGGCCCGGCGGACCTTTTAATCCGGCCCGCGGAGCTAGGCTCCCGCTAGGCTCCTCTCACAGTCCGCCCTGAAGACCGGTGTAGCATGAAAATCTGTCTCCTATGAGGATCTGTCCCCCTCGACGTATCTGCGCATGTGCCGGAGATCGCCGATCGGCTGCTAATGCCTGAAACTGGCACATGCGCAGATACGTCGAGGGGGACAGATCCTCATAGGAGACAGATTTTCATGCTACACCGGAACACGGCGAGAGGAACGCGCGGAGCAAAGGTAAGTGAATTGACACAGGGGGGACTTGGGGACTTAATATGGGGGATGAATTACTATATGGGGGATGAATTACTATGGGGGATGAATTACTATATGGGGGATGAATTACTACAGGGGGGATGAATTACTATAGGGGGGATGAATTACTATGGGGGATGAATTACTATATGGGGGATGAATTACTATATGGGGGATGAATTACTATATGGGGGATGAATTACTATGGGGGATGAATTACTATATGGGGGATGAATTACTATATGGGGGATGAATTACTATGGGGGATGAATTACTATAGGGGGGATGAATTACTATGGGGGATGAATTACTATAGGGGGGTTGAATTACTATATGGGGGATTAATTACTATGGGGGATGAATTACTATGGGGGATGAATTACTATATGGAGGATGAATTACTATGGGGGATGAATTACTATATGGGGGATTAATTACTATGTGGGATGAATTACTATAGGGGGGATGAATTACTATAGGGGGATTAATTACTATAGGGGGGATGAATTACTATATGGGGGATGTATTACTATGGGGGATGAATTACTATAGGGGGGATGAATTACTATATGGGGGATGTATTACTATGGGGGATGAATTACTATAGGGTGGATGAATTACTATAGGGGGGATGAATTACTATGGGGGATGAATTACTATATGGGGGATGAATTACTATGGGGGATGAATTACTATATGGGGGATGTATTACTATATGGGGGATGTATTACTATGGGGGATGAATTACTATAGGGGGGATGAATTACTATAGGGGGGATGAATTACTATGGGGGATGAATTACTATATGGGGGATGAATTACTATATGGGGGATGAATTACTATGGGGGATGAATTACTATATGGGGGATGAATTACTATATGGGGGATGAATTACTATGGGGGATGAATTACTATATGGGGGATGAATTACTATATGGGGGATGAATTACTATGGGGGATGAATTACTATGGGGGATGAATTACTATATGGGGGATGAATTACTATATGGGGGATGAATTACTATAGGGGGGATGAATTACTATATGGGGGATGAATTACTATATGGGGGATGAATTACTATGGGGGATGAATTACTATATGGGGGATGAATTACTATATGGGGGATGAATTACTATGGGGGATGAATTACTATATGGGGGATGAATTACTATATGGGGGATGAATTACTATGGGGGATGAATTACTATGGGGGATGAATTACTATATGGGGGATGAATTACTATATGGGGGATGAATTACTATGGGGGATGAATTACTATGGGGGATGAATTACTATAGGGGGGATGAATTACTATGGGGGATGAATTACTATAGGGGGGATGAATTACTATAGGGGGGTTGAATTACTATAGGGGGGTTGAATTACTATATGGGGGATTAATTACTATGGGGGATGAATTACTATGGGGGATGAATTACTATATGGAGGATGAATTACTATGGGCGATGAATTACTATATGGGGGATGAATTACTATATGGGGGATGAATTACTATGGGGGATGAATTACTATATGGGGGATGAATTACTATAGGGGGGATGAATTACTATATGGGGGATGTATTACTATGGGGGATGAATTACTATAGGGGGGATGAATTACTATATGGGGGATGTATTACTATGGGGGATGAATTACTATAGGGGGGATGAATTACTATAGGGGGGATGAATTACTATGGGGGATGAATTACTATATGGGGGATGTATTACTATATGGGGGATGTATTACTATGGGGGATGAATTACTATAGGGGGATGAATTACTATAGGGGAGATGAATTACTATAGGGGGGTTGAATTACTATATGGGGGATTAATTACTATGGGGGATGAATTACTATGGGGGATGAATTACTATATGGAGGATGAATTACTATGGGGGATGAATTACTATATGGGGGATGAATTACTATATGGGGGATTAATTACTATGGGGGATGAATTACTATATGGGGGATGAATTACTATAGGGGGGATGAATTACTATAGGGGGGATTAATTACTATAGGGGGGATGAATTACTATATGGGGGATGTATTACTATGGGGGATGAATTACTATAGGGGGGATGAATTACTATATGGGGGATGTATTACTATGGGGGATGAATTACTATAGGGTGGATGAATTACTCTAGGGGGGATGAATTACTATGGGGGATGAATTACTATATGGGGGATGAATTACTATGGGGGATGAATTACTATATGGGGGATGTATTACTATATGGGGGATGAATTACTATAGGGAGGATGAATTACTATAGGGGGGATGAATTACTATGGGGGATGAATTACTATGGGGGATGAATTACTATATGGGGGATGAATTACTATATGGGGGATGAATTACTATGGGGGATGAATTACTATGGGGGATGAATTACTATATGGGGATGAATTACTATAGGGGGGATGAATTACTATAGGGGGGATTAATTACTATATGGGGGATGAATTACTATATGGGGGATGTATTACTATGGGGGATGAATTACTATAGGGGGGATGAATTACTATGGGGGATGAATTACTATGGGGGATGAATTACTATATGGGGGATGAATTACTATATGGGGGATGAATTACTATGGGGGATGAATTACTATATGGGGATGAATTACTATATGGGGGATGAATTACTATGGGGGATGAATTACTATATGGGGGATGAATTACTATATGGGGGATGAATTACTATGGGGGATGAATTACTATGGGGGATGAATTACTATATGGGGGATGAATTACTATATGGGGGATGAATTACTATGGGGGATGAATTACTATGGGGGATGAATTACTATAGGGGGGATGAATTACTATGGGGGATGAATTACTATAGGGGGGATGAATTACTATAGGGGGGTTGAATTACTATAGAGGGGTTGAATTACTATATGGGGGATTAATTACTATGGGGGATGAATTACTATGGGGGATGAATTACTATATGGAGGATGAATTACTATGGGGGATGAATTACTATATGGGGGATGAATTACTATATGGGGGATGAATTACTATGGGGGATGAATTACTATAGGGGGGATGAATTACTATAGGGGGGATTAATTACTATATGGGGGATGAATTACTATATGGGGGATGTATTACTATGGGGGATGAATTACTATAGGGGGATGAATTACTATATGGGGGATGTATTACTATGGGGATGAATTACTATAGGAGGGATGAATTACTATAGGGGGGATGAATTACTATGGGGGATGAATTACTATGGGGGATGAATTACTATATGGGGGATGTATTACTATATGGGGGAATGTATAATATTGGGGATGAATTACTATAGGGGGATGAATTACTATAGGGGAGATGAATTACTATGGGGGATGAATTACTATATGGGGGATGAATTACTATATGGGGGATGAATTACTATGGGGGATGAATTACTATGGGGGATGAATTACTATATGGGGGATGAATTACTATGGGGGATGAATTACTATATGGGGGATGAATTACTATATGGGGGATGAATTACTATGGGGGATGAATTACTATATGGGGGATGAATTACTATGGGGGATGAATTACTATGGGGGATGAATTACTATAGGGGGGATGAATTACTATGGGGGATGAATTACTATAGGGGGGATGAATTACTATAGGGGGGTTGAATTACTATATGGAGGATTAATTACTATGGGGGATGAATTACTATATGGGGGATGAATTACTATAGGGGGGATTAATTACTATATGGGGGATGAATTACTATATGGGGGATGTATTACTATGGGGGATGAATACTATAGGGGGGATGAATTACTATATGGGGGATGTATTACTATGGGGATGAATTACTATAGGGTGGATGAATTACTATAGGGGGGATGAATTACTATGGGGGATGAATTACTATATGGGGGATGAATTACTATGGGGGATGAATTACTATATGGGGGATGTATTACTATATGGGGGATGTATTACTATGGGGGATGAATTACTATAGGGGGGGATGAATTACTATAGGGGGGATGAATTACTATGGGGGATGAATTACTATATGCGGGATGAATTACTATATGGGGGATGAATTACTATATGGGGGATGAATTACTATATGGGGGATGAATTACTATGGGGGATGAATTACTATGGGGGATGAATTACTATATGGGGGATGAATTACTATATGGGGGATGAATTACTATATGGGGGATGAATACTATGGGGGATGAATTACTATGGGGGATGAATTACTATATGGGGGATGAATTACTATGGGGGATGAATTACTATGGGGGATGAATTACTATAGGGGGATGAATTACTATGGGGGATGAATTACTATAGGGGGGTTGAATTACTATATGGGGGGATTAATTACTATGGGGGATGAATTACTATGGGGGATGAATTACTATATGGAGGATGAATTACTATGGGGGATGAATTACTATATGGGGGATGAATTACTATATGGGGGATGAATTACTATAGGGGGGATGAATTACTATAGGGGGGATTAATTACTATATGGGGGATGAATTACTATATGGGGGATGTATTACTATGGGGGATGAATTACTATAGGGGGGATGAATTACTATATGGGGGATGAATTACTATATGGGGGATGAATTACTATATGGGGGATGAATTACTATGGGGGGTGAATTACTATATGGAGGATGAATTACTATATGGGGGATGAATTACTATGGGGGATGAATTACTATATGGGGGATGAATTACTATATGGGGGATGAATTACTATGGGGGGTGAATTAGTATATGGAGGATGAATTACTATATGGGGGATGAATTACTATGGGGGATGAATTACTATATGGAGGATGAATTACTATGGGGGATGAATTACTATATGGAGGATGAATTACTATGGGGGATGAATTACTATATGGGGGATGAATTACTATATGGGGGATGAATTACTATGGGGGATGAATTACTATATGGGGGATGAATTACTATGGGGGATGAATTACTATATGGGGGATGAATTACTATATGGGGGATGAATTACTATGGGGGATGAATTACTATATGGGGGATGAATTACTATATGGGGGATGAATTACTATGCTTACTATGGGGGAATATTACTATACTTACTATGGATGACACATACACATCATTCATCTACTCTTGGTCCGGCCCCCGGGTCCAATATATGAACCCATTGCGGCCCTCAAGTCAAAAAGTTTGCCCACCCCTGTCTTAGACCAAGGTTACCCTTTCAGAAGCTCTCACTTCCTGTTCGGGTGACAATGATATCATTTGGGATTTCCCCTCATTTCGACAGGAAGAGGAAATCCCCTCTTAAACCGAGGTTACCCTTTCAGAAGATCTCACTTCCTGTTCGGGTGACAACGGTATCATTTGGGATTTCCCTCATTTCAACAGGAAGTAGGGGGAAATTTCTTCTTAGGCCGAGGTTACCCTTTCAGAAGATCTCACTTCCTGTTCTGGTGACAACAGTATAATTCAACAGGAAGTAGGGAGAAATCCCCTCTTAGACCAGTTACCCTTTCAGAAGATCTCATCTCACTTCCTGTTCTGGTGACAATGAATCATTTGGGATTTCCCATAATCTCAACAGGAAGTAGGGGGAAATCTCTTCTTAGATCGAGGTTGCCCTTTCAGAAGATCTCACTTCCTGTTCTGGTGACAATGTATAATTTTGGATTTCCCCTCATTTCAACAGGAAGTAGGAGGAAATTTCCTCTTAGACCAAGGTTACCCTTTCATAAAATCTCACTTCCTTTTCGGGAGACAATGGTATCATTTGGGATTTCCCCTCATTTCAAGAGGAAGTAGGAGGAAATCCCCTCTTAGACCGAGGTTACCCTTTCAGAAGATCTCACTTCCTGTTCTGGTGACAACAGTATAATTCAACAGGAAGTAGGGAGAAATCCCCTCTTAGACCAGTTACCCTTTCAGAAGATCTCATCTCAATTCCTGTTCTGGTGACAATGTATCATTTGGGATTTCCCATAATTTCAACAGGAAGTAGGAGGAAATCCCCTCTTAGACCGAGGTCAACCTTTCAGAAGATCTCATTTCACTTCCTGTTCTGGTGACATAGTATCATTTTGGATTTCCCCTCATTTCAACAGGAAGTGGGAGGAAATTCCCTCTTAGAACGAGGTTACCCTTTCAGAAGATCTCATTTCACTTCCTGTTTTGGTGACAACGTATCATTTTGGATTTCCCCTCATTTCAACAGGAAGTAGGAGGAAATTCCCTCTTAGACCGAGGTTACCCTTTCAGAAGATCTCATCTCACTTCCTGTTCTGGTGACAATGTATCATTTTTGATTTCCCTTCACTTCCTGTACAGGGGCCCCTAGAAGGTGAATTTCCCCTTAACAGAGGGTCTGGCCCTTCCTCACTCCACCCAGAAGGAAATAACTGGTTCAGGCTGGAGTTTGGCTGAAGATAAATCGAACTTCTATAGTCGATGGCGCCTCTAAGTGATAGTTAATGGGATCTGGGGATCTCTGTAGACACCCCCCCCCCCCTCAGTGTGTCAGTGACCTCATCCCTCCCCCTACAGAGAGCTCCACAGTGCCTGTTCACTCTGTGGAGTATAAATAAAGTTGTTACCGATATTGATAATAACAAAAAAAGAAAAAAGGCTCAGAAGCTGCACAGCGTACAGAGCGGTTGGTTGTCAATAAAGTTTCCTTCAGGGAAAAAAAAAAATCCAGACGATTGAGGGATGTCATGTGACCCAGCGGAGTGGATTGGTCTGGTCGGAGGGGGGCGGGGCGGAGAGCGCTGAGCGCAGACCGGAGTAGCTGAGCGCCGATTTCCGGCATTATTCAGCAGCTCGGCCACAGCGGAGGATCAGCATGGTGAGTCCGGGGGGAGGGGGTGACCGCATTCCGGGCCCACCGCACACATCCCCGGCACCACACTGCCTGCAGGGCCGGCCCATGGAAGAGAGGCCCCCGGGGGGAATTCTGTATGCAGGGAGATGGTTCAGTATGGTCCTCTCTGGGGTCACCGGGACAGGAAAGGGGGATAAATCTCCTCTCTGGGGTCACCGGGACAGGAAAAGGGGATAAATCTCCTCTCTGGGGGTCACCGGGACAGGAAAAGGGGATAAATCTCTCTGGGGGTCACCAGGACAGGAAAAGGGGATAAATCTCCTCTCTGGGGTCACCGGGACAGGAAAGGGGGATACATCTCCTCTCTGGGGTCACCGGGACAGGAAAGGGGGATACATCTCCTCTCTGGGGTCACCGGGACAGGAAAAGGGGATAAATCTCTCTGGGGATCACTGGGACAGGAAAAGGGGATAAATCTCCTCTCTGGGGTCACCGGGACAGGAAAGGGGGATAAATCTCCTCTCTGGGGTCACTGGGACAGGAAAAGGGGATAAATCTCTCTGGGGGTCACCGGGACAGGAAAGGGGGATAAATCTCCTCTCTGTGGTGGGGAAGGGGGGGTCACCGGGACAGGAAAGGGGGATAAATCTCCTCTCTGTGGTGGGGGGGGGTCACCGGGACAGGAAAGGGGGATAAATCTCCTCTCTGTGGTGGGGGGGGGTCACCGGGACAGGAAAGGGGGATAAATCTCCTCTCTGTGGTGGGGGGGGTCACCGGGACAGGAAAGGGGGATAAATCTCCTCTCTGTGGGGGGGGGGGGGTCAGGAAAGGGGGATAAATCTCCTTTCTGTGGGGGGGGGGGTCACCGGGACAGGAAAGGGGGATAAATCTCCTTTCTGTGGGGGGGGGGGTCAGGAATGGGGGATAAATCTCCTTTCTGTGGGGGGGGGGGTCACCGGGACAGGAAAGGGGGATAAATCTGTGGTGGGGGGGGGTCACCGGGACAGGAGGAACTAGCCTTACCACACTCCACCCAAAAACACAGCTTTGTCTGGAGTTCTCCTTTAACAAGATGGTGGTGCTGTGCTGGGTGACCCCGCTCTTCATTTACAGAGCCTTGAAAAATTCCCCCCCCCCCAATGTCCCCCATGTTGTCATGTTACAATGTATCCCCCCCATGTTGTCATGTTACAATGTATCCCCCCCATGTTGTCATGTTACAATGTCTCCCCCCCCCCATGTTGTCATGTTACAATGTATCTATCGGGATTGGATGTGATGGACGACACAAAGGGGCACATAATTGTGAAGTGGAAGGAAAATGAGAAATGGTTTCCAACATTTGTGACCAATAAATCTGTGAAAAGTGTGGCAGCATTTGTATTCGGCCCCCTTTACTCTAACTACAATCTAGTGGAACCAATTGCCTTCAGAAGTCCCCTCATTAGTACATAGAGCCCCCCCGTGTGTCATGTGATCTCAGTATAAATCCAGCTGTTCTGTGAAGCCCTCAGAGGTTTGTTAGAGAACATTAGTGAACAAACAGCATCATGAAGGCCAAGGAACACACCAGACAGGTCAGGGATAAAGTTGTGGATAAGTGTAAAGCCGGGTTAGGTTATAACAAACAATCTCCCAAGCTTTGCCCATCTCACGGAGCTCTGTGTTCAATCCATCATCCGAAGATGGGAGGAGTACGGCACAACTGTCAACCTACCAAGACATGGCCGTCCACCTAAACTGACCGGCCCGGCAAGGAGAGCATTCATCAGAGAAGCAGCCAAGAGGCTCATGGGAACTGTGGAGGAGCTGCAGAGATCACAGCTCAGGTGGGAGAATCTGTCCTCAGGACAACTATTAGTCGTCACTCCACAAATCTGCCTTTATGGAAGAGTGACAAGAAGAAGCCATTGTTGGAGGAAAGCCATAAGAAGTCCCGTGTGCAGGTTGTGAGAAGCCATGTGGGGGGCACAGCAAACATGTGGAAGAAGGGGCTCTGGTCAGAGGAGACCAACATGGGGGACACGGCAAACATGTGGAGGAAGGGGCTCTGGTCAGAGGAGACCAACATGGGGGACACGGCAAACATGTGGAAGAAGGGGCTCTGGTCAGAGGAGACCAACATGGAACTTTACGGCCTAAAAGGAAAATGCTATGTGTGGGGGAAACTAACATTGCCCCTCCCCCTGAACACACCATCCCCACTGTGAAACATGGTGGTGGCAGCATCATGTGGTGGGGATGCTTTTCTTCAGCAGGGACAGGGAAGCTGGTCAGAGTTGATGGGAAGATGGATGGAGCCAAATACAGGGCAATCTTAGAAGAAAACCTGTTAGAGTCTGCAGAAGACCTGAGACCGGGGCGGAGACAATGTAACAGTCTCTGTGTGGGGGGAAGGGGTATATAGAGGGGGATGGATCCAGTATACAATGTAACAATGTCTCTGTGCGGGGGATGGGGTATATAGAGGAGGATGGATCCATTATACAATGTAACAATGTCTCTGTGCGGGGGATGGGGTATATAGAGGGGGATGGATCCAGTATACAATGTAACAATGTCTCTGTGGGGGGGGGGATGGGGTATATAGAGGGGGATGGATCCAGTATACAATGTAACAATGTCTCTGTGGGGGGGGGGGGATGGGGTATATAGAGGAGGATGGATCCAGTATACAATGTAACAATGGCTCTGTGTGGGGGGGATGGGGTATATAGAGGAGGATGGATCCAGTATACAATGTAACAATGTCTCTGTGTGTGGGGGATGGGGTATATAGAGGAGGATGGATCCAGTATACAATGTAACAATGTCTCTGTGTGGGGGGGATGGGGTATATAGAGGGGGATGGATCCAGTATACAATGTAACAATGTCTCTGTGGGGGGGGGGGGGGGATGGGGTATATAGAGGAGGATGGATCCAGTATACAATGTAACAATGTCTCTGTGGGGGGGGATGGGGTATATAGAGGAGGATGGATCCAGTATACAATGTAACAATGTCTCTGTGCGGGGGATGGGGTATATAGAGGGGGATGGATCCAGTATACAATGTAACAATGTCTCTGTGCGGGGGATGGACTCGGTATGATCCGGGGGAGGATCTGTATACAATGTAACAATGTCTCTGTGTGCGGGGGATGGACTCGGTATGATCCGGGGGAAGGATCTGTATACAATGTAACAATGTGATGACGGGGAGAGCGCTCCATGGATGGTTACATTGTATGACGATGTTACAAAAAGAAACCAATCCAGATGAATTGCTGTGAAATGTTTGTATTGTGCGGGAAATGTTCATTATTCTCCATCTGTGGGGGGGGGGTACTATATCCTGGGGAGCGGCCCGGCTCCAGCCACTGTATGTATACAGGTGTGAGGTATATACTGTATACAGGGCGGGGGTTGGGCGAGGGCACATCATTCAGGAAGTAGCGGCTCTTCTCTCCTCCAACTTTCACTTTTACTTTTGTTGGCGGCTCTCAGGGAATGTTCCTCCCATCTGAGGTCTGTTCAGTGCGGGACTTTCCTGGCCCCCCCCCCTCCTCTCCTTCCCACCCCCTCCCCTTCCCACCCCCTCCCCCCTCCATTGGTCTCATACACAAATAAAGCAGCTGAAGATCAAATTTCTCCAAACATGGGTAGCGGGTGCAGATTTGCCACGGAGATCAGGGTGGGGCTGCTGTTTGTGCCTCCCCCCTCCCCCAGGGAGATCAGGGTGGGGCTGCTGTTTGTGCCTCCCCCCTCCCCCAGGGAGATCAGGATGGGGGCTGCTATGTACCCGCCCCCCCCCCTCCAGGGAGATCAGGATGGGGGCTGCTATGTACCCGCCCCCCCCCCTCCAGGGAGATCAGGATGGGGCTGCAATCTGTGTCCCATCCCTGTTCTCATGAAGATCAGGATAAGTCAACAATTCCATAGAGCCTCCAGTTCCTGGGATGATCAGGATGGGGGGGGGGGGGGGAAGCAGAGAAATCCTTACACTGCAGGTCCTCAGGTACAGCTTCCCTCCACCAAAGAACAGTACAGCAGTGACATCACATATCACTCTAAATCCTCTGAGACCAGCAGTGCCATAGATGACCTCACGCTGCAGATACACAGCTATGACGATGTATGCACAGGAAGTGCGGGGATATCGGGAGCGCCCGGGAAGTGCGGGGATATCGGGAGCGCCCGGGAAGTGCGGGGATATCGGGAGCGCCCGGGAAGTGCGGGGATGTCGGGAGCGCCCGTGCGCGGGAAGTGCAGGGATATCAGGAGTGCGGGGATGTCGGGAGCGCCCGGGCTCAGGAAGTGCGGGGATGTTGGGAGCGCCCGGGCTCGGGAAGTGCGGGGATGTCGGGAGCGCCCGGGCTCGGGAAGTGCGGGGTTGTCGGGAGGGCTCGGGAAGTGCGGGGATATCGGGAGCGCCCGGGCTCGGGAAGTGCGGGGATATCGGGAGTGCCCGGGAAGTGCGGGGATATCGGGAGTGCCTGGGAAGTGCGGGGATATCGGGAGTGCCCGGGCTCGGGAAGTGCGGGGATATCGGGAGTGCCCGGGAAGTGCGGGGATATCGGGAGTGCCCGAGCTCAGGAAGTGCGGGGATATCGGGAGTGCCCGAGCTCAGGAAGTGCGGGGATATCGGGAGTGCCTGGGAAGTGCGGGGATATCAGGAGTGCCCGGGAAGTGCGGGGATATCGGGAGTCAGGTTTTTCTGGTCATTCTAGAATCGGATGCCTGTGGCTCATACCAGCATGGTGGCCGGATGCTAGCAAATTTCTGACCAGGTGGTGCAGGGTGGAGCCTGCTGGGCCCCTCCCACAACTCTGCTCTCTCATTGTGCAGGGTGACTGGTCTTGTCTCCGCCCCCTCTTGTAGCATTCTGTAGTGGGTGGAGCCTGTTGGGCCCCTCCCACAGCTCTGCTCTCTGCACAGTCTATATACAGCACATTGATGATGTCACTTCATCTTCACAAGGTCATATCTGGGTTTGCAGAGGCATTTGGCGCACAGAGTGAATTTTATCCTTTATGGATTTTGAGGTCTCTAATAATTCACATTTTTTGTTCCCAGAGTTCAGTTTTATGGAAAAGTCCTGAGTGGCCAACACTCTTATTTCCAGGGATAGACAGTTGTGATGCATTTAGATCGTGTTGGGGGAGGGGGGGTGTTGTGACCAGGGGCGGACTGAACACTCGGGCACCACCCGAGAGCCCGGGGTCAGTAGGGGGCCCCATGAAATGCCCCTGGTACCTATTATAGGCTTTTTTGGGTGTGCTTTGAGTGTGGGAAAGGACACAGGCCCCATGATCCCCTATTGCCCGGGGGCCCCATGATCCCCTATTGCCCGGGGGCCCCATGATCCCCTATTGCCCGGGGGCCCTATGAGCTGTCAGTCCGCCCCTGCATGTCACCCTCTGGCGGTGTGTATATATCGATCGTTCACTTGTATACATTGTATTCTCTGCAGACGATCTTTTCCTCTCTCTTGTCCCGGCGATCAGATTGGATAACATTTTTGTTTTCTTTTTCAGTTTCGCAATCAGTATGACAACGACGTGACGGTCTGGAGCCCCCAGGTACGCCGAACACGGGACGACATTTATGGATCTCACAATCCAGACCTCTGTTCTCCGAAATCTGCTCCGTCCAAACATGACCCCCCCCAGAGACGGGACAGACGCCGCGTGATCCTTCAGCATCAAAGCCGGCGGCACACTCTGCTAAATAAAACATTTACAGATGAATCCCGCGGCCGCACCCCGCCGTACCCGAGACAACACGCTCCTTGTGTCTATCATGGGGTGTCGGGGAGATCAGAAAGTGTCACCCCCCCCACTAGCGAGCAATGTGTGTGGGGGGTTC
Organism: Staurois parvus; assembly: GCF_062004578.1. NCBI lineage: Eukaryota > Metazoa > Chordata > Amphibia > Anura > Ranidae > Staurois > Staurois parvus. The sequence continues at coordinate 69,785 of NW_028320741.1, forward strand.
ACTGACCTTAAAATAGATCGGTGATGGGGGAGCGATCGAACCTTCCATATTATCAGACCAGTATTAGACAAAATGCCGTCTCTCGGTTTACCAATCATTGGACGTGGCGGCTGCGTTTGTTTTCTTTCGGTGATCCGGCCAGTGACACCCCTCCTGTATTAGAGCGCCCCCACTCTGGAGGAAGGAGCAGCCGGCCACACCGTCGGGTCATTTCTCGGGCGCACCGGTTTTCACGGTAAACCCAAGAAACACTGGCGAGCTGCGGGAGGGGACTGAAAGTGAGCCGCTCAGAGCACCTCCATTATAAAGCTGGCTGCCGGCAGAGGAGGAAACCGGAGTCATGGCTCATATCTGATATGTTCAGCCACAACCCCGGGAAACCAACCGCAACGTGCGAACGTGTATATATATATATATATATATATATATATGTGTGTGTGTGTGTGTATATACAGTTGCAAGAAAAAGTATGTGAACCCCTTGGGATTACGTGGAGTTTTGCATGAATTGGGCATAAAATGTGCTCTGAACGTCATCTAAGTCACAACAATAGAAGAACACAGTCTGCTGAACATAATACTACACAAACATTAGATGTTGCCATGGTTTAATTGCACATAACATGTAAACATTTTCAGTGCAGGGAGGAAAAAGTATGTGAGGCCCTAGCTTAATGACTTCTCCCAGAGCTAATTGGAGCCAGGAGTGAGCCAACCTTGACTCCAATCAGTGTGATGATATTGGATGTGTTGCTGACACCTGTTTTGGGTTTACTGGTTTCAAGAAGCACTGTCTGATGTGAACCATGCCTCGCAGAAAAGAGCTCTCAGAAGTTCTACAATCAAGAATTGTTGACTTGCATGAAGCTGGAAAGGGTTACAAAAGTATCTCCAAAAGCCTTGATGTTCCTGTGTCCACGGTAAGACAGACTGTCTACAAATGGAGAAAGTTTAGCACTGTTGCTACTCTCCCTAGGAGGGGTCGTCCTGTAAAAATGACTGCAAGAGCACAGCACAGAATGCTGCATGAGGTAAAGAAGAATCCCAGAGTGTCAGCTAAAGACCTACAGAAATCTCTGGCACATGCTAACATTTTTGTTGACACATCTACAATCAGGAAAACATGAAACAAGAATGGAGTACATGGGAGGACACCACGGAGGAAGCCATTGCTGTCCAAAAAGAAGATTGCAGCACGTTTGAAGTTTGCAGAAGAGCACCTGGATGTTCCACAGCACTACTGGCAGAATATACTGTGGACAGATGAAACCAAGATTGAGTTGTTTGGGAAGAACACACAACACTATGTGTGGAGAAAAAAAGGCCCAGCACACCAACATCAAAACCTCATCCCCACTGTGAAACATGGCGGAGGGAGCATCATGGTTTGGGGCTGCTTTGCTGCCTCAGGGCCTGGACGGATTGTTGTCATTGATGGGAAAATGAATTCCAGAGTTTATCAAGACATTTTGCAGGAAACCGTACGACCGTCTGTCCGCCAACTGAAGCTCCGCAGAGGATGGGTGATGCAACAGGACAATGACCCAAAGCATACAAGTCATTCAACAAAACAATGGCTGCAACAGCACAGAATACGCCTTCTGGAGTGGCCCAGTCAGAGTCCTGACCTCAACCCCATTGAAATGCTGTGGCATGACCTTAAGAGAGCGATTCACACCAGACATCCCAAGAATATTGCTACACTGAAGCAGTTTTGTGAAGAGGAGTGGTCCAAAATGACTCCAGATCGTTGTGCAGGTCTGATCTGCAACTACAGGAAACGTTTGGTTGAGGTTATTGCTGCCGAAGGAGGGTCAACCAGTTATTAAGTCCAAAGGTTCACATACTTTTTCCTCCCTGCACTGTGAATGTTTACATGTTATGTGCAATTAAACCATGACAACATCTAATGTTTGTGTAGCATTATGTTCAGCAGACTGTGTTCTTCTATTGTTGTGACTTAGATGACGTTCAGAGCACATTTTATGCCAAATTCATGCAAAACTCCACGGAATCCCAAGGGGTTCACATACTTTTTCTTGCAACTGTATGTGTGTGTCTGTGTGTGTGTGTGTGTGTGTGTATATATATATATATATATATATATATATATATGTGTGTGTGTGTATACATACATATATATACACAGTGCAGGAAATGTGTATTTGCTCCCCGGCTGATGCTGAATGTTCGCCCCTCACACAGAAATGATCGGTCTAACAATGGAATGTTCGCCCCTCACACAGAAATGATCGGTCTAACAGGAATGTTCGCCCCTCACACAGAAATGATCGGTCTAACAATGGAATGTTCGCCCCTCACACAGAAATGATCGGTCTAACAATGGAATGTTCGCCCCTCACACAGAAATGATCGGTCTAACAGGAATGTTCGCCCCTCACACAGAAATGATCGGTCTAACAATGGAATGTTCGCCCCTCACACAGAAATGATCGGTCTAACAATGGAATGTTCGGTGTAACACTGAGAGACAGAATACAACAACAAATTCAGCAGAAATGCGTCTAACAAATGATGACGGATCTGCATGTTCATGAGGGAAAGAAGGATTTGATCCCCTTCACAAAACATGACATAGTACTTGGTGGCCAATCCCTTGTTGACAATCACAGAGGTCAGACGTTTCCTGGAGTTGGCCCCCAGGTTCGCACACATCTCAGGAGGGATTTTGGCCCACTCCTCTTGGCAGATCCTCTCCAAGTCATGAAGGTTTGGTGGCTGACATTTGGCAACTCGAACTTTCAGCCCCTCCACAGATTTTCCATCGGATGAAGGTGTGGAGACTGTCTAGGCCACTCCAGGACCTTAATGTGCTTCTTCTGGAGCCGCTCCTTTGTTGCCTTGGCCGTGTGTTTTGGGTCATTGTCATGCTGGAACACCCATCCACCACCCATTTTCAATGCCCTGGCTGAGGGAAGAAGGTTCTCACCCAAGATTTGAGGGTACATTGCCCCATCCATCGTCCCTTTGATGGGGTGCAGTTGTCCTGTCCCCTTAGCAGAAAAACACCCCCAAAGCAGAATGTTTCCACCACCATGTTTCACAGTTGGGATGGTGTTCTTGGGGTCATAGGCAGCATTCCTCCTCCAAACACGGCGAGTTGAGTTGATGCCAAAGAGCTGGATTTTGGTCTCATCTGACCACAACACTTCCCACCAGTCCTCCTCTGCATCATTCAGATGTTCAGTGGCAGACTTCAGACGGGCCTGGACATGGGCTTTCTTGAGCAGAGGGACCGTGCGGGCACTGCAGGATTTCAGTCCTTGTCGGCGTAGTGTGTTACCAATTGTTTTCTTGGTGACTGTGGTCCCAGCTGCCTGGAGATCATTGACAAGATCCTCACGTGTAGTTCTGGGATGATTCCTCACTGTTCTCATGATCATTGACACTCCACGAGGGGAGATCTTGCATGGTGCACCAGACCTAGGGAGACTGACACTTGTTTTGTGTTTCTTCCATTTGTGAATGATTGCACCAACTGTTGTCACCTTCTCACCAATCTGCTTGGCCATAGTTTGGTAGCCCAGTCCAGCCTTGTGTAGGTCTACCATCTTGTCCCTGACATCCTTGGACAGCTCTTTGGTCTTTGCCATGGTGGAGAGTTTGGAATCTGATGGTTTGATGGCTCCTGTGGACAGGTGTCTGTTATACAGGTAACACAACGAGATTAGCAGCACTCCCTTTAAGAGACTGCTTCTAATCTCAGCTTGTTACCTGTATGAGAGACACCTGGGAGCCAGAAATCCTGCTGAATGATAGGGGATCAAATCCTTCTTTCCCTCATGAACATGCAGATCCGTCATCATTTGTTAGACGCATTTCTGCTGAATTTGTTGTTGTATTCTGTCTCTCAGTGTTACACCGAACATTCCATTGTTAGACCGATCGTTTCTGTGTGAGGGGCGAACATTCCATTGTTAGACCGATCATTTCTGTGTGAGGGGCGAACATACCATTGTTAGACCGATCGTTTCTGTGTGAGGGGCGAACATTCCATTGTTAGACCGATCGTTTCTATGTGAGGGGCGAACATTCCATTGTTAGACCGATCATTTCTGTGTGAGGGGCGAACATTCCATTGTTAGACCGATCATTTCTGTGTGAGGGGTGAACATTCCATTGTTAGACCGATCATTTCTGTGTGAGGGGTGAACATTCCATTGTTAGACCGATCATTTCTATGTGAGGGGCGAACATTCCATTGTTAGACCGATCATTTCTATGTGAGGGGCGAACATTCCATTGTTAGACCGATCATTTCTGTGTGAGGGGTGAACATTCCATTGTTAGACCGATCATTTCTGTGTGAGGGGCGAACATTCCATTGTTAGACCGATCATTTCTGTGTGAGGGGCGAACATTCCATTGTTAGACCGATCATTTCTGTGTGAGGGGCGAACATTCCATTGTTAGACCGATCATTTCTGTGTGAGGGGTGAACATTCCATTGTTAGACCGATCATTTCTATGTGAGGGGTGAACATTCCATTGTTAGACCGATCATTTCTGTGTGAGGGGCGAACATTCCATTGTTAGACCGATCGTTTCTGTGTGAGGGGCGAACATTCACCCCCAGGGGGGGCAAATACACATTTCCTTTACTGTATGTGTGTATTGCGGTCAGCAAGTGGTTAAATCCAGTTTGTAATTTATTTCAGGTACTTATATAGAGCTGCCACAGCGCGTTACATATATATTGTACATTCACATCAGTCCCTAACTCTGATTGGTTATCACAGTGATCAGTCACTGTGCAGCCCCGCCCCCCTTTGTTTTTTGTGTTTTCTCTATGAATGTAGGAGAGATACATTGTATCTCTCTCCTTGCATAGAGGGGGAAAAAAACTGTTTAAAAAAAAAATGAATAAATAAATATTAAAGAATAAAATAAAAAGTAAAGAAAAGATACCGAGATCAAGGTTTGATCCAGTTCAGTGCCAGGGTTAGTGTTTGGGTCAGGGTCAAAGGTCAGGAGAAAAAAAAAATATATTTTTGACTTTTTTTGCCATAAAACACCCAGTAAAAAAAAAAGTTGTTATAAATTTCGGTCAAACTGTATTCTGTTCCGTGTCCTTACTAAAAAGAAAAATCCAATACGTGTACATAATTGGTTTACGTGAAAATTATAGCGTTTACAAATGGCGGTATATATACTGGAATTATTATTTATTTTTTACTAGTAATGGTGGTGATCAGCGACTTATAGCGGGACTGCGGCGAACTGACTTGGTGTCACTGACATCCCCAGTGACACCAATACAGTGATCAGGGCTAATAAAAAGCCCCGACACTGTACTAATGGCACTGGACAGGAAGGGGTTAACATGAGGGGCGATCAGGGTAGGGGGGGTGGTGGTGGAAGGGGAGGTGGTGGTGGTAGAGGAGGAGGTGGTGGTAGGGTAGGGGGGGAGGTGGTGGTAGGGGAGGTGGTGGTAGGGGAGGTGGTGGTAGGGGAGGTGGTGGTAGGGTGGTAGGGGAGGTGGTGGTAGGGTAGGGGGGGAGGTGGTGGTAGGGTAGGGGGGGAGGTGGTGGTAGGGTAGGGGGGGAGGTGGTGGTAGGGTAGGGGGGGAGGTGGTGGTAGGGTAGGGGGGGAGGTGGTGGTAGGGTAGGGGGGGAGGTGGTGGTAGGGTAGGGGTGGAGGTGGTGGTAGGGGAGGGATGGTGGTAGGGGAGGGATGGTGATAGGGTAGGGGGGGAGGTGGTGGTAGGGGAGGGATGGTGATAGGGTAGGGGGGGAGGTGGTGGTAGGGTAGGGGGGGAGGTGGTGGTAGGGGACTAGGAGGGGGTGGTGGTGGTAGGGGACTAGGAGGGGGTGGTGGTGGTAGGGGACTAGGAGGGGGTGGTGGTGGTAGGGGAGGGGGGGGGGTGGTGGTAGGGGACTAGGAGGTGGTGGTGGTAGGGGACTAGGAGGTGGTGGTGGTAGGGGACTAGGAGGTGGTGGTGGTAGGGGACTAGGAGGTGGTGGTGGTGGTAGGGGACTAGGGGGGGGGTGGTGGTAGGGGACTAGGGGGGGGTGGTGGTAGGGGACTAGGGGGGGGTGGTGGTAGGGGACTAGGAGGTGGTGGTGGTAGGGGACTAGGAGGTGGTGGTGGTAGGGGACTAGGAGGGGGTGGTGGTGGTAGGGGAGGGGGGGGTGGTGGTAGGGGAGGGAGGTGGTGGTGGTAGGGGACTAGGAGGGGGTGGTGGTAGGGAAGGGGGGGGTGGTGGTAGGGGAGGAGGAGGAGGTGGTGGTAGGGGAGGGGGTGGTGGTAGGGGAGGGGGTGGTGGTGGTAATAGGGGGGTGGTGGTGGTAGGGAGGGGGTGGTGGTGGTGAGGGGAGGAGGTGGTGGTAGGGGAGGGGGTGGTGGTAGGGGAGGGGGTGGTGGTGGTAATAGGGGGGTGGTGGTGGTAGGGGAGGGGGTGGTGGTGGTAGGGGGGCTGTTCTACTTCATCTCTAACCCCCCCATCCCTGGGTGATATCATCTCATCATTGGTCGTACGTTCTATAGATCTGTGTTTAGTGTGCCGTCCTCGGGGGAGTCCCCGGTGTTAGAGGTTCTGACTGTCGTCTCCTCGGGGGGTGTCCCCGGTGTTAGAGGTTCTGACTGTCGTCTCCTCCCCAGGGCCGGATCCATCAGATCGAGTACGCCATGGAAGCGGTGAAGCAGGGCTCCGCCACCGTGGGACTGAAGTCCAAGACGCACGCCGTCCTCGTGGCTTTGAAGGTCAGTTTGTTTGATCATTGAGCCTCACCAGGGAGACGGTTTCTCTTTAAATCTGGATTCCAGGAACTTGGCTGCTTTGTAAATACTGCAGGCAAGTCTGAGGTGCCGCCCCCCATATACTCAGGGAGAGAACTGCAGCTCACTGCCAGTGTTTTTTCCTTCCAAGAGCAGATTTGCTGGAATTGCTATGCCCGCCCCTCCTTTTTTTTTCTGCCCATTCACAGAAGCCTTTGTATTATTTGAACTCTTTCATAAAATACAAAGGCATCTGTGAATGGCCAGCAGAGGGGAGGGGCGGGCATAGCAGCTCTGTGTGCTTCTATCACGGCCTCCAGTGTCCCATGTATCCTCCTGGGAGAGCAATAAACCTGTCATATATAAGTCATAGAGAGAAGTCCAGGAGGTGACATGCACCCAATTGGACTTAACTTCTAGTGTGCTGAATTGTTTTGCAAACTTGCTGAATTCCTGGAATTCAGCTTTAAAGAAGAACTCTGGGCAGGGGCGGACTACCATTTGGAAACTCGGGCACTGCCCGAGGGCCCGGGGTCAGTAGGGGGCCCCATGAGATGCCCCTGGTACCTTTTTCATAGGCTTTTTTTTTAGTTTGGGCAAGGACACAGGGGCCCCATGATCCCCTATTGCCCGGGGGCCCCATGAGTTGTCAGTCCACCCCTGACTCCGGATATGGATATTTTATATATGTTTACATTGTTCCAGCTTGTACCAAAGTAACTATCAATATACTGTACCTGGCTGATGCCCCAGTGATCTCTGTACAGCGCTGCGGTATATGTCAGAGCTATATAAATGTATAATAATAGTGTGTGACTGCGGGGGAGGGGACATTAGAGCGTAAGCTCCTCTGGTACAGAGACCGATGTGACTGCGGGGGAGGGGACATTAGAGTGTAAGCTCCTCTGGTACAGAGACTGATGTGACTGCGGGGGAGGGGACATTAGAGTGTAAGCTCCTCTGGTACAGAGACTGATGGGACTGTGGGGGAGGGGACATTAGAGCGTAAGCTCCTCTGGTACAGAGACTGATGTGACTGCGGGGGAGGGGACATTAGAGCGTAAGCTCCTCTGGTACAGAGACTGATGTGACTGTGGGGGAGGGGACATTGGAGTGTAAGCTCCTCTGGTACAGAGACCGATGTGACTGCGGGGGAGGGGACATTAGAGTGTAAGCTCCTCTGGTACAGAGACTGATGGGACTGTGGGGGAGGGGACATTAGAGCGTAAGCTCCTCTGGTACAGAGACTGATGTGACTGCGGGGGAGGGGACATTAGAGTGTAAGCTCCTCTGGTACAGAGACTGATGTGACTGTGGGGGAGGGGACATTGGAGTGTAAGCTCCTCTGGTACAGAGACTGATGGGACTGCGGGGGAGGGGACATTAGAGTGTAAGCTCCTCTGGTACAGAGACTGATGGGACTGCGGGGGAGGGGACATTAGAGTGTAAGCTCCTCCGGTACAGAGACTGATGGGACTGCGGGGGAGGGGACATTGGAGTGTAAGCTCCTCTGGTACAGAGACTGATGGGACTGCGGGGGAGGGGACATTAGAGTGTAAGCTCCTCTGGTACAGAGACTGATGGGACTGCGGGGGAGGGGACATTAGAGTGTAAGCTCCTCTGGTACAGAGACTGATGGGACTGCGGGGGAGGGGACATTAGAGTGTAAGCTCCTCTGGTACAGAGACTGATGGGACTGCGGGGGAGGGGACATTAGAGTGTAAGCTCCTCTGGTACAGAGACTGATGGGACTGCGGGGGAGGGGACATTAGAGTGTAAGCTCCTCCGGTACAGAGACCGATGTGACTGTGGGGGAGGGGACATTAGAGTGTAAGCTCCTGTGGTGATGTTTGCTGTGTTGTACAGAGAGCTCAGTCGGAGTTGGCGGCTCATCAGAAGAAGATCCTCAATGTGGACAATCACGTGGGCATTTCCATCGCGGGTCTCACCGCCGACGCCCGGCTGCTCTGGTAAGTGGTTGGCGCTCCTCTGATGGCGTTTTCTCTGCTTTTGTAGAATCGTCCAGAAAGTAACAATTATTATTATTATTATTATTATTATTATTACATCTGAAAAAAAGTCAATGAATATAATTGCTGTTGTTCGCTGACATCCCAAGGACCGATCGGCAATGTCTCCCTTCATACATCCGGAGAACATCTATGAGAGATCGGGTCATAGTTTTGGGAAAATGTCTTTCATAGTAAATCCCGTCTCCCCCCCCCTCCCCCATTTCCCCCCCCCCCCCCCGGGCAGAGCCTTCCATGGAAGTGCAGGCCAAGAGAACCTGTCACTGCCCAGCCATGCTGTATGGAGGAGCCCAGAGGGGCTGGAACATGGGATTCTATGTTTGAACGTGATGTCAGCCTTTGTAAAGTTTTAGCACTTTGAAAGTGGCAGCCAAGATGGAGGTGGGGGGGGGGGGGCACAGGGTGGGGGAGGGGACAGGGTGTGGTCTGTGTTTTCTCCAGTGGTGGGTATAAATCTGTTTTTTATTTTGCAGTAACTTCATGCGTCAGGAGTGTCTGGATTCCCGCTTTGTCTTCGATCGCCCGCTCCCGGTCTCCCGCCTGGTGTCTTTGATCGGAAGCAGTATCCTTTTAGGGCGAGATCTCGCTATGGAAGTCACAAAGTGATGTCATAATACGGCGGGGTCACTCAGCCCGGCCAATGGAAGCCGTGCCCAGCAGGCAAAGGACCAGTCACCTGGATTGCTTCTGGTCTCCCTGCAGGTGACCGTTTCCCCGTCACTGACTTCCATGCCTTGTACTGCTGTGTGTCTCTGTGTGGAAGCCGCCATCTTGGTAGTGGCAGGGAGTTGCTTCCTAGTAACAGAGTCTCCAGGAAAGAGAACCATGGGAAGCACAGCAGTGATCTTATGAAATCCCAATAGAAGTATAGCAGTCAAAGGCAGCGCTACCTTAGAAGATCTCACACTGCAGATATACAACTGTGAGAATACAGAACAGGATTGCCTAGGCACAGGAGACATGCACTGATCTCAGGAGTGCCCAGGCGTGGGAAGTGCAGGGATATCATGAATGCCTAGGCACAGGACATGCACTGATATCAGGAGTGCCCAGGTATGGGAAGTGCAGGGATATCAGGAGTGCCCAACTGTGGGAAGTGCACAGATACCAGGAAGTGCCTGGGCACAGGAAGTGCAGGGATATCAGGGGTGCCTGGGCACGGGAAGGTACAAGGATATCAGGGGTGCCTGGGCGCGGAAAGTGCAGGGATATCAGGGGTGCCTAGGCACGGGAAGTATACTTATGTCGGGTGCCTAGGCATGGGAAGTATACTGATGTCGGGTGTTTAGGCACGGGAAGTATACTGATGTCAGGTGCCTAGGCACAGGAAGTATACTGAGGTCAGGGGTGCCTGGGCACAGGAAGTGCAGGGGTGCCTGGGCACAGGAAGTGCAGGGGTGCCTGGGCACAGGAAGTGCAGGGGTGCCTGGGCACAGGAAGTGCAGGGGTGCCTGGGCACAGGAAGTGCAGGGGTGCCTGGGCACAGGAAGTGCAGTGATAGGGGTGCCCGGGCACAGAAAGATACAAGGATATCAGGGGTGCCCAGGCACAGGAAGTATACTGATGTCGGGTGCCTAGGCACAGGTAGTGCACTGCTAGTCTTCAGAAGGAATTCCTGGCAAAGATTTTCCAGGGGCTCCTTGGGCACAATTACCATTTCTAGTTGTTTCCTCTAACATGGAAAATCATTTTTCTGGAGTTCCACTTTAAATCCTAATTTTGGGTGAGAACGGGGAATTCTTGTCACATCTGCTTTGAAGATGTGAAGTTTTTCTTGAGTGAATTTTTTTTCTTAATCTTCATCAGAAACACAAATTCCTACCCAGCGCTATGGGCGGAGACCTTACGGCGTGGGGCTGCTGATTGCAGGATTTGATGTAAGTGGAAGGGGATTGGTCGTTGTTCACCTGAGCAAAGAAATCTGAATTTTACGGGAACTTCCCAGCATAGTTAGCCAGCTGTGGACTCCGGACGTGCTACACATGCCCAGAAAACCTTCCTACATGTGAAGTGCACCCGGCCCTTCCCTCCTGCCGCTCTCCTTACACGTGCTGGCAATTTCCAGCTGTCAAAATGTCAGCCTGGAGTTACTGTGTAAATAGAGCTGCTGTAGAAGCCGTTACTGCCAACGAATGGACCATCTGACACATTGTTTATAAACATCGCTCAGTCGGGAGATAGAGGTATACAAAGTAACATTGTTTATAAACATCGATCAGACGGGAGATAGAGATACAAAGTAACATTGTTTATAAACATCGATCAGACGGGGGATAGAGATACAAAGTAACATTGTTTATAAACATCGATCAGACGGGAGATGGAGAGATACAAAGTAACATTGTTTATAAACATCGCTCAGACGGGAGATAGAGGTATACAAAGTAACATTGTTTATAAACATCGATCAGACGGGAGATAGAGATACAAAGTAACATTGTTTATAAACATCGATCAGACGGGAGATAGAGATACAAAGTAACATTGTTTATAAACATCGATCAGACGGGAGATAGATACAAAGTAACATATTTTATAAACATCGATCAGACGGGAGATAGAGAGATACAAAGTAACATTGTTTATAAACATCGATCAGACGGGAGATAGAGAGATACAAAGTAACATTGTTTATAAACATCGATCAGACGGGAGATGGAGAGATACAAAGTAACATTGTTTATAAACATCGATCAGACGGGAGATACAAAGTAACATTGTTTATAAACATCGATCAGACGGGAGATACAAAGTAACATCGTTTATAAACATCGATCAGACGGGAGATGGAGAGATACAAAGTAACATTGTTTATAAACATCGATGAGACGGGAGATAGAGGAGATACAAAGTAACATTGTTTATAAACATCGATCAGACGGGAGATAGAGATACAAAGTAACATTGTTTATAAACATCGATCAGACAGGAGATAGAGATACAAAGTAACATTGTTTATAAACATCGATCAGACAGGAGATAGAGATACAAAGTAACATTGTTTATAAACATCGATCAGACGGGAGATAGAGAGATACAAAAGTAACATTGTTTATAAACATCGCTCAGATGGGAGATAGAGGTATTCAAAGTAACATTGTTTATAAACATCGATCAGACGGGAGATAGAGATACAAAGTAACATTGTTTATAAACATCGATCAGACGGGAGATAGAGATACAAAGTAACATTGTTTATAAACATCGATCAGACGGGAGATAGATACAAAGTAACATTGTTTATAAACATCGATCAGACGGGAGATGGAGAGATACAAAGTAACATTGTTTATAAACATCGATCAGACGGGAGATAGAGAGATACAAAGTAACATTGTTTATAAACATCGATGAGACGGGAGATAGAGAGATACAAAGTAACATTGTTTATAAACATCGATCAGACGGGAGATAGAGATACAAAGTAACATTGTTTATAAACATCGATCAGACGGGAGATAGAGATACAAAGTAACATTGTTTATAAACATCGATCAGACGGGAGATAGATACAAAGTAACATTGTTTATAACATCGATCAGACGGGAGATAGAGAGATACAAAGTAACATTGTTTATAAACATCGATCAGACGGGAGATGGAGAGATACAAAGTAACATTGTTTATAAACATCGATCAGACGGGAGATACAAAGTAACATTGTTTATAAACATCGATCAGACGGGAGATAGAGATACAAAGTAACATTGTTTATAAACATCGATCAGACGGGAGATAGAGATACAAAGTAACATTGTTTTATAAACATCGATCAGACAGGAGATAGAGATACAAAGTAACATTGTTTATAAACATCGATCAGACGGGAGATAGAGAGATACAAAGTAACATTGTTTATAAACATCGATCAGACGAGAGATAGAGAGATACAAAGTAACATTGTTTATAAACATCGATCAGACGGGGGATGGAGAGATACAAAGTAACATTGTTTATAAACATCGATCAGACGGGGGATACATAGTATTTTCAGCGAGATATGATCACTGTGAGGAATCCTATTTTGTCCTTCAATCTATAAATATTTTGGCATTTGGGGTTTATTCGGTCCTGGACGACCCTCCATTGATCGATCTCCATTCTGTGAAGTGACAGGTCCTCTTTGTTGTGTCTCCCCCTCGGCAGGACATGGGGCCGCACATCTTCCAGACCTGCCCCTCTGCAAACTACTTTGACTGCAGGGCCATGTCTATCGGGGCGCGCTCGCAGTCCGCTCGCACCTACCTGGAGAGACACATGACGGAATTCAGCGAATGTGAGTCCGGGGTGAAGATGTGGGGTTGGATGTTCTGGATTGGGTGGCCATGGTGTGGGAGGGGCAATGGGAAGTAGCTAGAAGATGGCTGCAAATTCTACACCAAATTTTAATTTTGACCTCCGCTTCCTCTGTCACCGCATACTGTGAGCGTCACGCAACGTGCATTTGAAGCTGCAGCCAGTCAAAGCTCCAGCGTTGTCTAGCCCCTCCCTCTCCATCCTGACTGTCTCTGGCCCGCCCCATTTCCTGGCTGGAGGACGGTCAGCGTTGTCTAGCCCCTCCCTCTCCATGCTGTCTGGACCGCCCCATTTCCTGGCTGAAGGTTGTCCAGCGTTGTCTAGCTCCTCCCTCTCCATCCTGACTGTCTCTAGCCCGCCCCATTTCCTGGCTGGATGATGTCCAGTGTTGTCTAGCCCCTCCCTCTTCTCCATCCTGTCTCTGGCCCACCCCATTTCCTGGGCTGAAGGATGTCCAGCATTGTCTAGCTCCTCCCTCTCCATCCTGACTGTCTCTGGCCCGCCCCATTTCCTGGCTGGATGATGTCCAGTGTTGTCTAGGCCCCTCCCTCTCCATCCTGTCTCTGGCCCGCCCCATTTCCCGGCTGGACGATGTCCAGCGTTGTCTAGCTCCTCCCTCTCCATCCTGACTTTCTCTGGCCCGCCCCATTTCCCGGCTGGACGATGTCCAGCATTGTCTAGCTCCTCCCTCTCCATCCTGACTGTCTCTAGCCCCCCCATTTCCTGGCTGAAGGATGTCCAGTGTTGTCTAGCTCCTCCCTCTCCATCCTGACGGTCTCTGGCCCGCCCCATTTCCTGGCTGGAGGATGTCCAGCGTTGTCTAGCTCCTCCTCTCCATCCTGACTGTCTTTGGCCCGCCCTTTTCATTCCTTGGAGTCTGGAAGTTCGTCATCACAAGTTACTTAGGGCAATCTGCGTGCAATACAGCCACCTCCTCCAGACTGACTACCCACCAAGGCATTCTGATATTTACGTCATTCCCACGGCTTGTGCCGAGGGCAGGGTACTGTTTTGCTATGTACAGCGCCACACTGGCCCCTCCCACCAGCCACGATCTTCTTGCATTGCATAGAGAAGCACAGAGACCCAGTGATGACATCACTGGGACTTAAATGAGGTCTGTAATGAAAATGGAAGCTTGATGTGGGGGGAGGGGGACCCATGATTTTACACTCTTGCCCCCTGACCCGTGTTGTTGGTGATTCCCGTCCAGGTAATCTGAATGAGCTTGTGAAGCACGGACTGCGCGCCCTGAGAGAGACTCTTCCTGCCGAACAAGACTTGACCACCAAGGTGACGTCACATCTCCCCGCCCCCCTCCTCCCTGTGCATGCTGGGAAATTGCTGCGGGGAGGTTCATGGTGGTACACGGAGCACGCCCCCTCCATGGCAGGAGTTCACTGTATTAACCCTTTGTGGCCAGGCAGCGCTGGGGCGTATGTGGTGCTGCATTTCGGGGGGGGATACATTGTAACATGACCACATGGGGAACATTTCGGGGGGGGGGAATACATTGTAACATGACCACATGGGGAACATTTCGGGGGGGGGGGGGGGGAATACATTGTAACATGACCACATGGGGAACATTTCGGGGGGGGGTAATACATTGTAACATGACAACATGGGGGACATTTCAGGGGGGAGGGAATACATTGTAACATGACAACATGGGGGACATTTCAGGGGGGAGGGATACATTGTAACATGACAACATGGGGGGCATTTCAGGGGGGAGGGGGGGGGGGAATACATTGTAACATGACAACATGGGGGACATTTCAGGGGGGAGGGGGGGATACATTGTAACATGACAACATGGGGGGCATTTCAGGGGGGAGGGGGGGATACATTGTAACATGACAACATGGGGGGCATTTCAGGGGGAGGGGGGGATACATTGTAACATGACAACATGGGGGGCATTTCAGGGGGGAGGGGGGGATACATTGTAACATGACAACCATGCCCGTTGGGGGGCCGCGCCGGCAGTGGGATGCCGGGAGGGGGGGCCGCGCCGGCAGTGGGATGCCGGGAGGGGGGGCCGCGCCGGCAGTGGGATGCCGGGAGGGGGGGCCGCGCCGGCAGTGGGATGCCGGGAGGGGGGGCCGCGCCGGCAGTGGGATGCCGGGAGGGGGGGCCGCGCCGGCAGTGGGATGCCGGGAGGGGGGGCCGCGCCGGCAGTGGGATGCCGGGAGGGGGGGCCGCGCCGGCAGTGGGATGCCGGGAGGGGGGCCGATGATCATTGAAAATAACAGGAGAATTATTTTCCGCAGAACGTCTCCATCGGCATTGTGGGGAAGGACATGGAGTTCACCATCTATGATGACGACGAGGTGTCAACGTTCCTGGAAGGGCTGGAAGAGCGACCGCAGCGGAAGGTTGGTGACACCGTCCCAAATACAAAATCTCCACCCCCCCCCCGTCATTGGGGTCACCGATAGCAACAAAAACCTGAAAGAATGACACCCCAGACAAATGTTTCCGTGCTGTTGAAACGTGTTGGTGTCACTTGCTCATGTTCTGTGGCACCCCAACCACAGGCTGTAGCCACCATCAGCAAGCAATGGTCGTCCTACCGTGCAGACTGTCTCTCCCCCCCTCTCTTTCCCCATTTCTTCTCTCTCTTTCCCCCCCTCTCCCCCCCCCCTTCCCTCTCTCCCTCCCTCTCCCCATGCCAAGGGCTGCTGATCTGCAGGCAGGGGGTGGAGGTGTGTGCAGTCCCATACAATCTGTCAGTGTAATGTCCTGGATGGATAATAGGAGGGAGAGCCCCCAGAAGACAACACAGCTCACCAACTCCGGGCTCTTTCATCTCCGCCACTTCTCTCCCTGCTGCAGGCTGTCCCCTGGTCCTGGCTCGTCAGCTGCTGGAGGGACAGGTACACGACTGTCGCTCTGCAACTGCCCTCCCCCACGCCCCAGCACATCGATCTTCCTGCTGTCCGCCGCTGCTCAAAAGGTCCCTTCTTCTGGGGGGCAGTGTCGCACCCCTAAAAATTGCCGCCCTAAGCAAACGCCTTGTTTGCCTTGCGGTAGATACGCCCCTGAGCACATGCACTACTTCAGAAATCGCTGCGGCTCTGACCAAGTGGGAACCGATAGGACCGCTGTAATTGTGGACAGTAGGGTGCGACTTGTGTGGTTTGTAAGTCGCAAGGCAAGCCACATGCCAAGTCGCACCCGGTGTGGGCGGGGCCTGAGAGACGTTTATATTTGCGGTCTCCGTGACATTTATGTATAGAGTGGTGATCAGGGATTCCATACTGGACCTTCTGTAGCCCCCTCTTTATTATTCTGCACGTGTTGCCCCCAGCAGCCAATCAGAAGATGCCTTTCCTGACACTGTACTTCCTGTGTGCCCATACAGGGGGGGGTGGGGAAGATTATCCCAATACGTCTCAATGAGTTCATGGAAGTGATCATTTTGGTTTTTATTTTCCCTCCCCACAGGTGGCGGCCCCCGCAGAGGATGCGGCCGACAAACCCGAGGAGCCCATGGAGCACTAGAGTCACTTTTTTATGTTCCTGTTCAGTCGACCATCGCTGTCCTCCTGGGTATGGGGTGCGCCCATCCCCCCCGGGTGTGGCTCGTACACCCGTCTTGCCCGGCCGGGCTGAAAGGTGGTTTGTTTTTCTATGACTTTGCTCACTAATGAGGTGAATACAATAAAAACATTTTTTTTCCTTTGATATGACGTTTTATAGATTTATTGAGAGTTTCACCTTATAATAAAGTGGTTGTAACCCTCAGACATGAAAAATGAACAAAGCACATCCCTCTGTAGTGTGTCCTTGTCTCAGTCCAGAGCACTGAGTGTCATTTCTGTTTGCTGCCTCCTTCCTCTGCTATCTGAGTCACTGATGACAGGTTTTCCTGACACCAAGAGATACATGGTGACAGGGGAGGAGCTCCAGCAGAATGACAGCCTCAGCTCTGTTCCTGTGTGCTGTGCAGGGGGAGGGGGGGGCGTTCTTCCCTCCATTCAGCTTTCATTGCTCTCCTCTGCAGTGTGTAATTTCAGCTCTCCGCCCTCTTTTTCTGAACTCTCAGAGAAGCGGTATAAATTCTGGACTTTGAATGGCTGTATAGAAGAGCAGACCGCAGATAAACAGGTACAACGTATGTAGGAGGATTACTTTCATCTCTGTCACCTGAAGATAGTCACTTCACCGGGGATATGGAGGATTATGGACACGACTGCAAATATCACAGAAATGTGAAAGTGGAACCGCGCTGTATTCTGAGCTCCACAAACCAAAAACGCTGTTTCATTAATTTTTAGTATTCAAAGAAAGATCCCCCGTCCGTCCATCCATCCATCCATCCATGTCTCCATCTATCCATCCGTCCATGTCTCCATCTATCCATCCATCCATCCATGTCTCCATCCATCCATCCGTCCATATCTCCATCCATCCATCCATGTCTCCATCCGTCCATGTCTCCATCTATCCATCCATCCATGTCTCCATCTATCCATCCATCCATGTCTCCATCTATCCATCCATCCATGTCTCCATCTATCCATCCATCCATGTCTCCCCTGTCCACCCACCCATCCATCCATGTCTCCCCCATCCATCCATGTCTCCATCCATCCATGTCTCCCCCATCCATCCATGTCTCCCCCATCTATGTCTCCTTCCATCCATTCATCCTTGTCTCCATCCATCCATGTCTCCCCCATCCATCCATGTCTCCCCCATCCATCCATGTCTCCCCCATCTATGTCTCCATCCATTCATCCTTGTCTCCCCCCATCCATGTCTCCATCCATCCACGTCTCCCCCATCCACCCAGCTATGTCTCCATCCATCCATTCATCCTTGTCCCTCCCCATCCACGTCTCCCCCCCCCCCCCCATCCATGTCTCCATCTATCCACACATCCATGTCTCCATCCATCCATGTCTCCCCTGTCCACCCATCCATCCATGTCTCCCCCATCCATCCATGTCTCCCCCATCCATCCGTGTCTCCATCCATCCATGTCTCCCCCCCCCCCCCATCCATGTCTCCATCTATCCACACATCCATGTCTCCATCCATCCATGTCTCCCCCATCCATCCATGTCTCCCCCATCTATGTCTCCATCCATCCTTGTCTCCCCCATCTATGTCTCCATCCATCCATTCATCCTTGTCTCTCCCCATCCACGTCTCCCCCCATCCATGTCTCCATCCATCCACACATTCATGTCTCCATCCATCCACGTCTCCCCCATCCATCCATGTCTCCCCCGTCCACCCATCCATCCATGTCTTCCCCCATCCATCCATGTCTCCCCCGTCCACCCATCCATCCATGTCTTCCCCCATCCATCCATGTCTCCCCCGTCCACCCATCCATCCATTCATCCTTGTCTCCATCCATTCAATCAACCATGTCGCTGTCCATCCATCCTTGTCTCCCCCATCCGTGTCAACATCCATCCACGTCTCCCCCATCCACACATCCATGTCTCCATCCATCCACGTCTCCCCCAGCCATCCATGTCTTCATCCATCCACGTCTCCCCCATCCATCCATCCACGTCTCCCCCATCCATCCATCTATCCTTGTCTTCATCCATCCATCAATGTCTCCCCATCCATCCATCCATGCCCCCATGCTTTATTTTGCTGAGAAATCACTTTGAAAAACACCCCGCGGGCATTTCTAGCTGCTGCCATCTTGAATAAGGGCAGATGATTCACGTAGCATTTACTTCCTGGAATCCATCTACCCATAGCTCAGGCATGCAGACAGGAGGGTGTGCTTAGCTGAGAAAGCTCCTTCTCCCGTGAAGACTCCTGGGATGGATGACGTCATTTTAGCCTAGGCCAGAAACCAGGAAGACACCGAAGAAATGTGTAAAAAAGAAAAAAAAAATTCTAAAAGCAGAAAATTGCGCTCCCTTCCTATCGCTGTACTAATGATGGCGGCACAACGACTGCACAGAGTTCATGGCGATGGAGGGAGTGAAGTTCGGCTTTACGTACAAATATTTTTTTTGCCTCCTTCTGGATCAGGGATCTCAAAACTACGGCCCTCCAGCTGTTGAAGGACTACAAGTCCCATCATGCCTCTGGGAGTCTTGCCTGTGGCTGTCAGAGACTTGCAAGGCCTCATGGGACTTGCAGTTCCTCAACACTTGGAGGGCCGCAGTTTGGAGACCCCTTGCTCTGGATCAACTGTGGGAGTACTTGACCTGAGTCAGAAGCAACCCTTATGGTGGCCATACACGGGTCGATTTCTGAACGAATTTTCTTTAGAAAATCAGAAATTTTGTGCGTTTTGTCACCTGATGGCGCCACCATTGATTTCGAAATTCGACCAACCGAGCCTTCAATGTCACCTCGTGCTGCTGCAGAAAAGAATTTTCGTGGCCAAGAATTTTCTTTTTTTTCATGTGATTCTCCCATCATTGATTAGAAATTCGTTCGTTTTTCAAAAAAAAATTCCAAAATGTCTGATCACTAAATTTCGATGGTCGCATGAAAATCAGCCATTGGCACCAAATTCGAACAAAAAGTCTTAGAAAAGATTTTCAAAAATTTCTCTCGGAATTTGACCTGCCTAATGCCGACTTTAGATGGATCAAAATTCTTCCGGCTGGGAGGAGACTTGACAAATGTTTATCCATGCATGGCCACTCCCACTCAACGGAAGTTGATCTAACAATCGAACAGGCTTGTTGGAAAACTTTTTCTTGATCACCCAAACAGCCAGTTGCAACCAATCACCTGCAGCTGCTGATCCGTGTATTCTGACAGCAGGGACTCACTTGTAAGGATGGAGGAAGCCGCCATTTTTTTTTTCTATCACCCCGTCTGTCGGATTTAAAAAAAAAAAAAAGTCCCATCAATGGCCAACCCAGAACGGGGAGGATCTAAAGATCGGGGATCTCCCAGGGAGTGTGTAGGGGGTCCTGCGTCACCCAACCCCCGACAATGGACACAGATCAGCAGAATGAAGATCGATGGATTCCGAGTGTTCACATATCCTGAAATCACTGACACCAATCGATGGTCCTGTCCTGTAAACACGCGCGGTTTGTTCCGTTCCTAATCGAAATTCGGGCAAACTTTTCATTATTTGGATGTATCCGAATTTAAAACGAATCCGAAATAACGAAACTATGAAATAATTTGAATTGAATTCGAAAACTAATTCGAACTGTAAACCTTTTGCTGATTTGTCGATTTCCTTTCAAAGACTGGAGGGGGCAAAATCTGGTGCAGCTCTGCATTATTATTATACAGTATTTATAAAGCGCCAATAGTTGGCTCAGCGCTGTACATTACAGAGGGGGACAGAACATGTGACAGAACAATACCAATACAATGTGATACATGAGGGGATCGAGGGCCCTGATCCTTGGAGCTTACAATCTAGGAGGGAGGGGATGGTGGTACAGGAGGAGATAGCTGTGGGGGATGGAGTGGTAGGAAGAGTGGAGGAGGTCGGCAAGTTAGCAGGGGGTGGGGTAGGCTTCCCTGAAGAGATGGGTTTTCAGGGTGCGCCTAAAGGAGAGGAGAGTAGGTGATAATCTGATGGGTTGGGGAAGGGAGTTCCAGAAGATGGGTGACACTCTGGAGAAGTCCTGGAGGCGGGCATGGGAGGAGGAGACCAGGGAACTAGATAGAAGGAGGTCTTGTGAGGAGCCGAGTGTGCGTGTTGGGCGGTACTTGGATATTAGGTCGGTGATGTAGTTCGGGGCAGTATGGTGGACGGCTTTGTACGTCAGTGTTAGGATTTTGAATTTGATCCGTTGGGCAATCGGAAGCCAGTGGAGGGATTGGCAGAGGGGGGTGGAGGACACTGAGTGGAGGTCAGTGGAGGGATTGGCAGAGGGGGGTGGCGGAGATGGAGCGGTTGGAAAGGTGAATGAGTCTGGCAGCCGTGTTCAGGATGGACTGAAGCGGGGATAGCCTGTGGCGAGGCAGGCCAGTGAGGAGGGAGTTGCAGTAGTCGAGTCGTGATATGATGAGGGAGTGGATGAGCTGTTTAGTGGTTTCTGGGGTTAGGAACGTGCGGATTTTGGCGATGTTGCGGAGGTGGAGTCTGCATGTTGCGGAGGCGGAGTCTGCATGTTGCGGAGGCGGAGTCTGCATGTTGCGGAGGTGGAGTCTGCATGTTGCGGAGGTGGAGTCTGCACGAGTTTGTTAAAGATTGGACTTGGGGCTGGAAGGATAGGTTGGAGTCCAGAATGACACCAAGTACTCTGGCCTGCGGGGCGGGTTTGATGGTGACGTTGTTGGATGTGATAGAGAAGTCAATGGGGGGGGGGGTCCAGGCTGGGGGGAAGACAAGAAACTCGGTTTTGGAGAGGTTCAGTTTAAGGAAGTGGAGCGACATCCAGTCTGATATGTCGTTCAGTAGGTGTGTGATTCGGGCGGAGACCGAGGGGGTGAGGTGGGGGGCGGAGACCGAGGGGGTGAGGTGGGGGGCGGAGACCAAGGGGGTGAGGTGGGGGGCGAAGACTGAGGGGGTGAGGTGGGGGGTTGAGAGATAGGTTTGTGTGTCGTCGGCATAGAGGTGGTAGTTGAAGCCGTGAGAGTGTATGAGTTGGCCAAGGGAGGAGGTGTAGATGGAGAAGAGAAGGGGCCCGAGGACGGAGCCTTAAGGGACCCCAACAGAGAGAGAGAGTGAGGGGGAGGTGGTAGCATTATAGGTAATGCTGAAGGAGTGTTGTGATAGGTAGGATGAGAGCCAGGAGAGGGCGGAGTCTCTGAGGCCGAGGGAGTGTAGTTTTTTGAGGAGGAGGGGGTGGTGGACTGTGTGGAAGGCCGCAGAGAGGTCAAGGAGTAGGAGCACTGAATGGTGGCCATTAGCTTTGGCGGTTAGCAGGTCGTTGGAGAGTTTGAGTAAGGAGGTTTCGGTGGAGTGTAGGGGACGGAAGCCGGACTGTAGGGGATCGAGGAGGTTGTTGTCGTTGAGGTGAGAGCATAGGCGGGTGTAGACGAGGCGCTTGAGGAGTTGGGATGTAAATGGGAGCAGGGAGATGGGTCTGAGGTTGTTCGGGTCATTGGGGTCCAGGGAGGGCTTTTTAAGTATGGGGGTGATGTGTGCATGTTTCAGAGGGGAGGGGAAAGTGCCTGAGGAGAGGGAGAGATTGAAGATGTGGGTGAGGGAGCGTAGGATGGAGGGGGAGGGAGATCGTAGGAGTTGTGAGGGGATAGGGTCGAGGGGGCAGGTGGTGAGGCGGGCATCAGAGAGGACCTTGGAGACTTCCTCGATGGTAGTAAGGCATGGGAGCCAATCAGCTTCCAGGCTTTACTGTCAAAGCTTCATTAAAGTTAAAGGTAAAAGCTGATTCGCTGCTGTGCACAGCTGCCCCCGACCCCGCATTCACTATATCCGCTCTCCCCGGACCCCGCATTCACTATATCCGCTCTCCCCGGACCCCGCATTCACTATATCCGCTCTCCCCGGACCCCGCATTCACTATATCCGCTCTCTCCCCGGACCCCGCATTCACTATATCCGCTCTCCCCGGACCCCGCATTCACTATATCCGCTCTCTCCCCGGACCCCGCATTCACTATATCCGCTCTCTCCCCGGACCCCGCATTCACTATATCCGCTCTCCCCGGACCCCGCATTCACCGTATCCGCTCTCTCCCCGGACCCCGCATTCACTATATCCGCTCTCCCCGGACCCCGCATTCACTATATCCGCTCTCCCCGGACCCCGCATTCACCGTATCCGCTCTCCCCGGACCCTGCATTCACTATATCCGCTCTCTTCGGACCCCACATTCACTATATCCGCTCTTCTCCCCGGACCCCGCATTCACTAAATCCGCTCTCCCCGGACCCCGCATTCACTATATCCGCTCTCCCCGGACCCCGCATTCACTATATCCGCTCTCCCCGGACCCCACATTCACTATATCCGCTCTCCCCGGACCCCGCATTCACTATATCCGCTCTCACTGGACTCTGCATTCACTATATCCGCTCTCCCCGGACCCCGCATTCACTATATCCGCTCTCCCTGGACCCCGCATTCACTATATCCGCTCTCCCCGGACCCCGCATTCACCGTATCCGCTCTCCCCGGACCCCACATTCACTATATCCGCTCTCCCCGGACCCTGCATTCACTATATCCGCTCTCCCCGGACCCAGCATTCACTATATCTGGTCTCCCCGGACCCCGCATTCACTATATCTGGTCTCCCACAGTACACAGAACATGGAAATGCAATTATTTTAGTAAATATAAACTGCTAAATCCCTTTTCTCATCAGCAGTATAGAGCAGTCTTGTGACTTCTATCAGTGTCCAGCAGAGCACTGGTTAAAACTTGGAGGAGTTTTCATTCCCCTCTGACTGTCCTATGAGGCTGCATAACCCCTGACCCCTCTGTCTGGGCAGTGCTGATTGGCCCTGTACTGATCACATGCATTCTCCCAAGACAAAAAAAATACACTCTAGCAATACACACCAAACTGAGCATGTGCAAAATGACTTCACGTGATATGTCTTATCAGGAGATAAGAGGGGGACACTGGAAGGAGGGGAGGATCAGAGAAGACAGGATCAAGAATCCTTTATATACAATGCAGAGGATTATCCCCTTATCTTCCACAGTGAGTATAACCAGCATGCATTGCTGCATCTACAGACTGATTGTACTGCTGTGAGGGTACACACTATGAGAAAATCGGCAGAAAGGTTCTGTACGAGGAACGATCGATCTTTGTATCCGCTCTCCCCGGTACAGAACTTTTGACATCCAGCTCAGACTTTTTAAAATTTCCAATTGGACAAACTCCAAAAATTTTTCTCGTAGGACACCAGAACGAACGATTTTTGTTTAATGTGTGCGGTTTCTGTACGAGAAAAATTGGGTATGAAAGACTCGAAGAGACGCACGATGAGACGCACGATGAGACGCACGATGGGACGCACGATGAGACGCACGATGGGACGCACGATGAGACGCACGATGAGAAGCACGATGGGACGCACGATGAGACGCACGATGAGAAGCACGATGAGACGCACGATGAGAAGCACGATGAGAAGCACGATGAGACGCACGATGAGAAGCACGATGAGAAGCACGATGGGACGCACGATGAGACGCACGATGAGACGCACGATGAGAAGCACGATCGGACGCACGATGAGACGCACGATGGGACGCACGATGAGACGCACGATGGGACGCATGATGAGAAGCACGATGGGACGCACGATGAGACGCACGATGAGACACACGATCAGACGCACGATGGGACGCACGATGAGACGCACGATGAGAAGCACGATGGGACGCACGATCAGACGCACGATGGGACGCACGATGAGACGCACGATGAGAAGCACGATGAGACGCACGATGAGACGCACGATCAGACGCACGATGGGACGCACGATGAGACGCACGATCAGACTCACGATGAGACGCACGATCAGACGCACGATGAGACGCACGATGAGACGCACGATCAGACGCACGATGGGACGCACGATGAGACGCACGATCAGACGCACGATGAGACGCACGATGAGACGCACGATCAGACGCACGATGAGACGCACGATGAGACGCACGATCAGACGCACGATGAGACGCACGAGACGCACGAGACACACGATGAGACACACGATGAAACGCACGATCAGACGCACGAGACACGCGATGAGACGCACGATCAGACGCACGAGACACGCGATGAGACGCACGATCAGACGCACGAGACACGCGATGAGACGCACGATCAGACGCACGAGACACGCGATGAGACGCACGATCAGATGCAACAACGCCTTCGTCCTACAATTCACACCATCCTTGGTTTCTACCTGCTGTGAAACATCGAAGAAAAGCGGACGATTTTCCTATAGTGGGCTGCAGAATACCGTCAGCTTCCGAAATCTGAATGTCAAACAGAATAGAATAGAACAAAATAGAAAAGAATAGAAGGAAATAGAATAGAACCAGCCCCCTGCACAAGGACAGAAAAGGGCTGTGGGAGGGAACCAGCAGGCTCCACCCACTACAGAAAGGGGGGCGGAGAGAAGACCAGTCAACCTGCACAAGGAGAGAGAAGAGCTGTAGGAGGGGACTGGCAGGCTCCACCCACTACAGGAGGGGGGCGGATACAAGACCAGTACCCCTGCACAAGGAGAGAGAAGAGCTGTAGGAGGGGACCGGCAGGCTCCACCTACTACAGGAGGGGGGTGGAGACAAGACCAGTCCCCGTGCACAAGAAGAGAGAAGAGCTGTGGAAGGCTCCACCCACTACAGGAGGGGGGCGGAGACCAGACCAGTCTACCTGCACAAGGAGAGAGAATAGT
Source organism: Staurois parvus (assembly GCF_062004578.1). Taxonomy (NCBI): domain Eukaryota; kingdom Metazoa; phylum Chordata; class Amphibia; order Anura; family Ranidae; genus Staurois; species Staurois parvus. The sequence continues at coordinate 95,149 of NW_028320741.1, forward strand.
TGTGGGAGGGGACTGGCAGGCTGCACCCACTACTGGGGGGGCGGAGACAAGACCAGTCCCCCTGCACAAGGAGAGAGAAGAGCTGTGGGAGGGGACCGGTAGGCTCCACCTACTACGGGGGTGGAGACAAGACCAGTCCCCCTGCACAAGCAGAGAGGGCAGCAGTGGGTGGTCTTTATTCCCAGAAGTCTCACCCTGGGTGACATCACAGATCTGGGAGGAGATTCCGGAAGTCACATGACCGATGGATTCGGATATTTATTATCTCGGATGTATTAAATGCAAGAAAAACAAAATCCCCCGCGCCGCGATACACAGCGAACTCCCCCGAGGACGATCGATGAGCCCCGTGTCCTCCCTGTCCCCCCCGCTCCTCCTTCTGTACTTCGGAGGTGAATGCCCCCCTTGGCTCGTATTTCGGGTCGATCGTTCCTGTCATTATCCCGGGGTCGTCCTGTAATTCAGCGCACGCTCCTCTCGCGGCCAGACGTCTCCGCGGCGGGAAGGAAGAGGTTCCGGACGGGAAGTTTTGGCGGCGAGTCGGATTGTTCTGTAATTACCTCTGGGAGGGGAAATAATTCGGCCAAGACGATCGGCCGCACCCCTTCTATAACAGATGACCCGGACGTGGGCGGCTTCCAGTAGCGCCAATCCGGGGGGGGGGGGCGGAGATGCGTTGCACACTAATGGCCGTCTGGCCTGCGCACATTCTGGGGTGGGGGGGGGGGGAAACTATACCGCTGAGGATTTTGCCGTTCCTGGTCCCCCCCGCCTCCCCTCCCCCCCCCCACCATCGTCAGACAAATGGAAGTTTTAACTGTTTGCCCTCCACCTCATAGCAGAAGTACCGTCACGGGGCGGCAGGGCTGCGCAAAATCTCGCGTGTGTATGTATATATATATGTGTGACTTTGCATTTCTGGGTGGGCGGCCCTACCCGTGCCGCCATTGGTGACTACAGATGTCAATCACCGGAACCCAGCCCGAGATTTCCCACCGACGCCCAGCGATCGCCGAGGAACACTGACAGGGTAGAGGTCTGTGTATAACCACCACCGATCCCTCCCCTGCCAGCGAGGACATGCTGCTTTGTATCTCCGCAACAGCATGCCTCCCTAGTAACACAGACCCCGCCCCTGAGTAACACAGCACACAGTTAACCCTTTGATGACCCCTCACATTAACCCCTTCCTGCCCAGTGCCATTAGTACAGTTTCAGGGCTTTTTATTAGCACTGATCAGTGTATAGGTGTCACTGTGGATCAAGTCTGTTACCCCCCCCCCATTGTCAGAATGCCTGCTGCAGTCCTGCTATAAAAAAAAAAAAGCCATATATATATATATACTATCCTGTCTAACATATCAGCCCCAGACCATTTCTGGCACTTTTTGTTTACATTTTAAAATTGTTGTTTTTTTTTTTTTTTGCTAGAAAATGTCCCCCAAACATGATATAATTTATTTTTGCACAGCGGTTTTCAAACTTTGGGAAATAAAATACAATTTTTCTTGTATTTTATTGCTAAAAAAAAAACAAAAAACACAAAATACATAACCCAATATTTTTGTTAAATTTAAAAGATGATCTTACACTAAATATATGGATTCCAAATCCTGTACAAGAATAATACAAATCCTTAATATTACTAATATTATTAATACGTTCAAATCCTATATAATAAAAATAATAATAATAGGTTTAAATTCTATGTAATAATAATAATAATAAAATTTTAATAATATTTTCAAATTCTTTATAATAATATGATCAATTCCTAAAAAATAATACTAATAATATTAATACATTCAAATCCTAAATAATAGTAATAATAATAATAAATTCAACTCCTGAATAATATTGATACTAATAATATTAATATGTCCAAATCCTGTATAATAAAATAATAATAATAGGTTTAAATCCTATGTAATAATAATAATAATAACATTTTAATAATATTTTCAAATTCTTTATAATAATATGATCAATTCCTAAAAAATAATACTAATAATATTAATACATTCAAATCCTAAATAATAGTAATAATAATAATAAATTCAACTCCTGAATAATATTGATACTAATAATATTAATATGTCCAAATCCTGTATAATAAAATAATAATAATAGGTTTAAATCCTATGTAATAATAATAATAATAACATTTTAATAATATTTTCAAATTCTTTATAATAATATGATCAATTCCTAAAAAATAATACTAATAATATTAATACATTCAAATCCTAAATAATAGTAATAATAATAATAAATTCAACTCCTGAATAATATTGATACTAATAATATTAATATGTCCAAATCCTGTATAATAAAATAATAATAATAGGTTTAAATCCTATGTAATAATAATAATAATAACATTTTAATAATATTTTCAAATTCTTTATAATAATATGATCAATTCCTAAAAAATAATACTAATAATATTAATACATTCAAATCCTAAATAATAGTAATAATAATAATAAATTCAACTCCTGAATAATATTGATACTAATAATATTAATATGTCCAAATCCTGTATAATAAAATAATAATAATAAGTTTAAATCCTATGTAATAATAATAATAATAATAAAAAAATTTTAATAATATTTTCAAATTCTTTATAATAATATGATCAATTCCTAAAAAATAATACTAATAATATTAATACATTCAAATCCTAAATAATAGTAATAATAATAATAAATTCAACTCCTGAATAATATTGATACTAATAATATTAATATGTCCAAATCCTGTATAAAAAAATAATAATAATAGGTTTAAATCCTATGTAATAATAATAATAATAATAAAAAAATTTTAATAATATTTTCAAATTCTTTATAATAATATGATCAATTCCTAAAAAATAATACTAATAATATTAATACATTCAAATCCTAAATAATAGTAATAATAATAATAAATTCAACTCCTGAATAATATTGATACTAATAATATTAATATGTCCAAATCCTGTATAATAAAATAATAATAATAGGTTTAAATCCTATGTAATAATAATAATAATAAAATTTTAATAATATTTTCAAATTCTTTATAATAATATGATCAATTCCTAAAAAATAATACTAATAATATTAATACATTCAAATCCTAAATAATAGTAATAATAATAATAAATTCAACTCCTGAATAATATTGATACTAATAATATTAATATGTCCAAATCCTGTATAAAAAAATAATAATAATAGGTTTAAATCCTATGTAATAATAATAATAATAATAATAATAAAAAAATTTTAATAATATTTTCAAATTCTTTATAATAATATGATCAATTCCTAAAAAATAATACTAATAATATTAATACATTCAAATCCTAAATAATAGTAATAATAATAATAAATTCAACTCCTGAATAATATTGATACTAATAATATTAATATGTCCAAATCCTGTATAATAAAATAATAATAATAGGTTTAAATCCTATGTAATAATAATAATAATAAAATTTTAATAATATTTTCAAATTCTTTATAATAATATGATCAATTCCTAAAAAATAATACTAATAATATTAATACATTCAAATCCTAAATAATAGTAATAATAATAATAAATTCAACTCCTGAATAATATTGATACTAATAATATTAATATGTCCAAATCCTGTATAATAAAATAATAATAATAGGTTTAAATCCTATGTAATAATAATAATAATAATAATAAAAAAAATTTAATAATATTTTCAAATTCTTTATAATAATATGATCAATTCCTAAAAAATAATACTAATAATATTAATACATTCAAATCCTAAATAATAGTAATAATAATAATAAATTCAACTCCTGAATAATATTGATACTAATAATATTAATATGTCCAAATCCTGTATAATAAAATAATAATAATAGGTTTAAATCCTATGTAATAATAATAATAATAATAATAAAAAAAATTTAATAATATTTTCAAATTCTTTATAATAATATGATCAATTCCTAAAAAATAATACTAATAATATTAATACATTCAAATCCTAAATAATAGTAATAATAATAAATTCAACTCCTGAATAATATTGATACTAATAATATTAATATGTCCAAATCCTGTATAATAAAATAATAATAATAGGTTTAAATCCTATGTAATAATAATAATAATAAAAAAAATTTTTAATAATATTTTCAAATTCTTTATAATAATATGATCAATTCCTAAAAAATAATACTAATAATATTAATACATTCAAATCCTAAATAATAGTAATAATAATAATAAATTCAACTCCTGAATAATATTGATACTAATAATATTAATATGTCCAAATCCTGTATAATAAAATAATAATAATAGGTTTAAATCCTATGTAATAATAATAATAATAATAATAATAATAAAAAAAAAATTTAATAATATTTTCAAATTCTTTATAATAATATGATCAATTCCTAAAAAATAATACTAATAATATTAATACATTCAAATCCTAAATAATAGTAATAATAATAATAAATTCAACTCCTGAATAATATTGATACTAATAATATTAATATGTCCAAATCCTGTATAATAAAATAATAATAATAGGTTTAAATCCTATGTAATAATAATAATAATAATAAAAAAATTTTAATAATATTTTCAAATTCTTTATAATAATATGATCAATTCCTAAAAAATAATACTAATAATATTAATACATTCAAATCCTAAATAATAGTAATAATAATAATAAATTCAACTCCTGAATAATATTGATACTAATAATATTAATATGTCCAAATCCTGTATAATAAAATAATAATAATAGCTTTAAATCCTATGTAATAATAATAATAATAACATTTTAATAATATTTTCAAATTCTTTATAATAATATGATCAATTCCTAAAAAATAATACTAATAATATTAATACATTCAAATCCTAAATAATAGTAATAATAATAATAAATTCAACTCCTGAATAATATTGATACTAATAATATTAATATGTCCAAATCCTGTATAATAAAATAATAATAATAGGTTTAAATCCTATGTAATAATAATAATAATAAAAAAATTTTTAATAATATTTTCAAATTCTTTATAATAATATGATCAATTCCTAAAAAATAATACTAATAATATTAATACATTCAAATCCTAAATAATAGTAATAATAATAATAAATTCAACTCCTGAATAATATTGATACTAATAATATTAATATGTCCAAATCCTGTATAATAAAATAATAATAATAGGTTTAAATCCTATGTAATAATAATAATAATAATAATAAAAAATTTTTAATAATATTTTCAAATTCTTTATAATAATATGATCAATTCCTAAAAAATAATACTAATAATATTAATACATTCAAATCCTAAATAATAGTAATAATAATAATAAATTCAACTCCTGAATAATATTGATACTAATAATATTAATATGTCCAAATCCTGTATAATAAAATAATAATAATAGGTTTAAATCCTATGTAATAATAATAATAAAAAAATTTTAAATAATATTTTCAAATTCTTTATAATAATATGATCAATTCCTAAAAAATAATACTAATAATATTAATACATTCAAATCCTAAATAATAGTAATAATAATAATAAATTCAACTCCTGAATAATATTGATACTAATAATATTAATATGTCCAAATCCTGTATAATAAAATAATAATAATAGGTTTAAATCCTATGTAATAATAATAATAATAATAATAAAAAAATTTTAATAATATTTTCAAATTCTTTATAATAATATGATCAATTCCTAAAAAATAATACTAATAATATTAATACATTCAAATCCTAAATAATAGTAATAATAATAATAAATTCAACTCCTGAATAATATTGATACTAATAATATTAATATGTCCAAATCCTGTATAATAAAATAATAATAATAGGTTTAAATCCTATGTAATAATAATAATAATAATTAAAAAAAATTTTTAATAATATTTTCAAATTCTTTATAATAATATGATCAATTCCTAAAAAATAATACTAATAATAATAATAATAAATTCAACTCCTGAATAATATTAATACTAATAATATTAATATGTCCAAATCCTGTATAATAAAAATAATAATAATAATATTTTCAAATTCTTTATAATAATAATAATGTGATCAATTCCTAAATAATAATATTACTAATAATATTAATACATTAAAATCCTAAATAATAATAATATGTTCAAATTCTAAATAATAATAATAATAATAATACATTCAACTCCTGAATAATATTAATATGTCCAAAGAGTTGCCTTTTTTTTTAATACCAGCCGTTATCTGACGGAGAAAAATATCTTCTTCCTCATTTGTCGCTGTTTTTTTTTTCAGCTTTTAGCTTTTTCCATCAACTTTTAATTTGTTATTATTTTTTACTTTTTTGTTAGGATAAAGGGGGGGGGGGGATCAATATTTTATTTATTGTTAGGGTTAGTATGTTTATTTCATTATTTTAAGGGTTAATTATTATCACACTCTATTTATTTTATTTATATTTATTTACATTTTATTTATTTAACATTTATTAATACATTTATTTATTTTTTCATTAGAGCAAAAGAGCACTCCAAAAATGCACAAACAAAATGTGCAAAAATACTCCCAAAACGCGCAGATTGCACATTTCAATGTATTTTATGGAGAAAAAAAATAAAAGCTTCAAAAACGCAGCAATCTGCCTTATTAGAGCTGCAAAACCTTTCTTCTCTCCATGCGATTGGCTTCGTGCGGCTCGGAGTGGACATGTGATCCATCTCCATAGACAATCGTTGATTTTGTTCTCCCTGAGCGGACTGGAGGTTGGCGCTACACAACGCTCAGGTGTGAATGGAGCCTAAAGGGGAATCTTACAGCGGGCAGAGCTATACCGGCAGCGACCAATCAGGTGTCACCCTTCACAATACTGGTCTTTGGTTGGCCAATACTGGCGCCACTCGATACAGAACCCTCCCTGGGGCGGGGTCAGGAGGCCTTTCTATCACTTCCTGCTGCTGTTAAGCAACTTCCGGTCATCTAACGCGCAAATCCGGCTTTTTGCGTTCCAGAGTGTCTGTACTTCCGCCTTTCTGCGTTCCAGGGGGACGGAAGTTCCGGCGCAGTTGTGGGCGGGGTTCCGCACAGTCGATGTGTCTGGAGCTCTTCCACGTCACCGAGCCGAGACGACACCGGGAGGGAGCAGGTACAGAGCCAGGCCCCTCACCTTCACCCCCAACCGGCTTCCTCCTCACCCCCCCCCGCCGGCCGGGTCTCACCCTACTTCCGGGATAGAAACCTCTGGGAGCCGTTTCTGGGTCACCGGGGGGGGAGGCCGGTGACAGGAGAGGGCTAGAGACCACCGACACCAGATGTAACAGGAGACTGTCCGGGTGTTGAATGTGTCCAATCACAGGAGGGGGAGGAGGACATGTGACAGGAGAGTGGCGGAGAATATTCATATGTAATGGAGACTGCGGGCGCGTAACGGGAGACCGGCAGAGACTGCGGGCGCGTAACGGGAGACCCTCGGAGACTGCGGGCGCGTAACGGGAGACCCTCGGAGACTGCGGGCGCGTAACGGGAGACCGGCGGAGACTGCGGGCGCGTAACGGGAGACCGGCGGAGACTGCGGGCGCGTAACGGGAGACCCTCTGAGACTGCGGGCGCGTAACGGGAGACCCTCTGAGACTGCGGGCGCGTAACGGGAGACCCTCTGAGACTGCGGGCGCGTAACGGGAGACCCTCTGAGACGGCGGGCGCGTAACGGGAGACCGGTAGAGACTGCGGGCGCGTAACGGGAGACCGGTAGAGACTGCGGGCGCGTAACGGGAGACCGGTAGAGACTGCGGGCGCGTAACGGGAGACCCTCGGAGACTGCGGGCGCGTAACGGGAGACCGGCGGAGACTGCGGGCGCGTAACGGGAGACCGGCGGAGACTGCGGGCGCGTAACGGGAGACCGGCGGAGACTGCGGGCGCGTAACGGGAGACCCTCGGAGACTGCGGGCGCGTAACGGGAGACCCTCGGAGACTGCGGGCGCGTAACGGGAGACCCTCGGAGACTGCGGGCGCGTAACGGGAGACCCTCGGAGACTGCGGGCGCGTAACGGGAGACCGGCGGGGAGAGCACGGGCGCGCGACCGGAGACCGGCGGGGAGAGCACGGGCGGGAGACCGGATACCAGGGGGGGAGAGCACGGGCGCGTGACCGGATACCAGGGGGGGAGAGCACGGGCGCGTGACCGGATACCAGGGGGGGGAGAGCACGGGCGCGTGACCGAAGACCGGCGGCGACTACGGGCGCGTAAACGGGAGACCGGGGTTAGAGCACGGACGTGTGACCGGAGACTGTGGACACGTAACGGCGGGAGACCGGCGGAGACTACGTGGGGGGGCGGGTGTTTAGGCCCCTATAGTGGGGGTTGGAGGGGGATGGGTTTGGCCCCTTTAGTGGGGCATGGGATGGGGGCGGCCTGCCCCCCCTGTAGCGGGGGATGGGGCGGCCCCCTGTAGTGTACTCGGAGACCTCAGTGACAGTCGGTCTTTTTCTCCTCCAGGGCCAGCAGCCGGCCTCACACTGAACCCTATTGGACGGCACTGAGAAGTGGCAGTCATGACGGCAGCAGAGAATGTTTGTTACACCCTCATCAATGTCCCCATGGACTCCGAACCTCCGTCTGAGATCAGCCTGAAGACCGACCTGGGTGAGGAGCGCCCCCCACAGGGGTATTACTGTCTGGAGACTGCCAGCCTTTCTGTATTGGCTGCGAGAAGTCACATGGTGTCAGAGAACTGCCAGCTCTCATTACATTGGCTGTGAGAGGTCACATGGTGTCAGAGGACTGCCAGCTCTCATTACATTGGCTGTGAGAGGTCACATGGTGTCAGAGAACTGCCAGCTCTCATTACATTGGCTGTGAGAGGTCACATGGGGGGTGGCTTTACAAAATCCCTCCCCCAAAAAGTGTTGCCCTCTTTCTTTGCCCTGGTGTCATGGAAACAAAACAGAAATTGATGGGAAATCCAGAATGTTCTGTTGTCACCAGAACAGGAAGAGAGGTGACATTGTCCCATGGGGACGCCTGTTCTGGTGACACCTCTCTAGGAGGAGATTTCTTCCCACTTCCTGCTGTGTGTCTGGGACGGGACATGAGGGGAAATCTCCCCCAGATTGTGATGTTTGTCTGCTGCTTCTCCACAGAGAAGGGAGATGTGAAGTCCAAGACGGAGGCCCTGAAGAAGGTCATCATTATGATCCTGAATGGGGAGAAGCTCCCGGGGCTCCTGATGACCATCATCCGCTTCGTCCTCCCCCTGCAGGATCACACCATCAAGAAGCTCCTCCTCGTCTTCTGGGAGATCGTCCCCAAAACCACCCCAGATGGGAAACTGCTGCAGGAGATGATCCTCGTCTGTGACGCCTACAGGAAGGTGAGCGTGTCTGACCCACCATGGACTCCTCATCACTGGGTCTCTGTGCTTCTCTATACAGTGCAGGCAGATCATGGCTGGTGGGAGGGGCTGGCAGGGTGCTGTACATAGCTTCCTGAAAACATCCCAGCACCTAGCCTCAGTGCTCCTCTCAAGAGATCTCAGTACTGATGCAAGCAGTGGGAGGAGTTATGCAAATATCAAATTGCCTTGATGGGCAGGTATCAGTCTGGAGGAGTGGGCGTTCCTAGACAGGCTGTATTTGCATAGGTAACGCCCACCTGTGATGCTGAGCCTCCATGTTTGGAATAACTGAAATGCAATGAATGGAAGGGGCGGGGCCAGGGACAGGCTGGGGAGGAGAAGCTAGATGATGCTGGATGTCCTCCTGTGTTTTCCTTTGTACAATGTACTTACCAGATCTTTGTGTTTTACCCCTCCCCCCAGGATCTCCAACACCCCAACGAGTTTATCCGCGGCTCCACCCTGCGTTTCCTGTGTAAGTTGAAGGAAGCGGAGCTGCTGGAGCCCCTAATGCCGGCCATCCGGGCGTGCCTGGAGCACCGCCACAGCTACGTCAGACGGAACGCTGTGCTGGCCATCTATACTATATACAGGTGAGACGTGGGGGCGTCTACTAGTGGTGTCTGACCCCTCCCCTCAGGGCGGGGCTTCCTGTTCTGATATATATACTATATACAGGTGAGACGTGAGGGCGTCTACTAGTGGTGTCTGACCCCTCCCCTCAGGGCGGGGCTTCCTGTTCTGATATATATACTATATACAGGTGAGACGTGGGGGCGTCTACTAGTGGTGTCTGACCCCTCCCCTCAGGGCGGGGCTTCCTGTTCTGATATATATACTATATACAGGTGAGACGTGAGGGCGTCTACTAGTGCTATCTGACCCCTCCCCTCAGGGCGGGGCTTCCTGTTCTGATATATATACTATATACAGGTGAGACGTGAGGGCGTCTACTAGTGGTGTCTGACCCCTCCCCTCAGGGCGGGGCTTCCTGTTCTGAGATATATGCAGGTGAGATGTGAGAGCATCTAATGGTGGTGTCTGACCCCTCCCCTCAGGGCGGGGCTTTCTGTTCTGATATTTATACTGATGAGACGTGAGGGCGTCTACTAGTGGTGTCTGACCCCTCCCCTCAGGGCGGGGCTTCCTACTCTGAGATAGATATAGATATATATATATATATATCTATATCTATATCATATACAGGTAAAATGTGAGAGCATCTACTAGGGGTGTCTGACCCCTCCCCTCAGGGCGGGGCTTCCTGTTCTGATATATATACTATATACAGGTGAGACGTGAGGGCGTCTACTAGGGGTGTCTGACCCCTCCCCTCAGGGCGGGGCTTCCTGTTCTGACATATATGCAGGTGAGATGTGAGAGCGTCTACTAGTGGTGTCTGACCCCTCCCCTCAGGGCGGAGCTTCCTGTTCTGATATATATACCATATACAGGTGAGACGTGAGGGCGTCTACTAGTGGTGTTTGACCCCTCCCCTCAGGGCGGGGCTTCATTACACACACACACGTGTCTGACCCCTCCCCTCAGGGCGGGGCTTACAATTCTAATATACCATATACAGGTGAGACATGAGGGCATCTACTAGTGGTCTGACTCCTCCCCTCAGGGTGGGGCTTACAATTCTGATATACCATATACAGGTGAGACGTGAGAGCATCTACTAGTGGTCTTACTCCTCCCCTCAGGGCGGGGCTTCCTGTTCTGATATACCATATACAGGTGAGAGGTGAAAGTATCTTAGTATTCTCTGACCCCTCCCCTCAGGGCGGGGCTTCCTGCTGATTTCTGTGTATTTGGTCATGTGATATCTGTGTGCGTGTGTGACCAGCCTAGGCAGTTAGAGGGGCCCGTCTTGTCATGTGATCTCTCTGTGTGTGTGTGACCAGCCTAGGCAGTTAGAGGGGCCCGTCTTGTCATGTGATCTCTCTGTGTGTGTGTGTGTGTGACCAGCCTAGGCAGTTAGAGGGGCCCGTCTTGTCATGTGATCTCTCTGTGTGTGTGTGTGACCAGCCTAGGCAGTTAGAGGGGCCCGTCTTGTCATGTGATCTCTCTGTGTGTGTGACCAGCCTAGGCAGTTAGAGGGGCCCGTCTTGTCATGTGATCTCTCTGTGTGTGTGTGTGACCAGCCTAGGCAGTTAGAGGGGCCCGTCTTGTCATGTGATCTCTCTGAGCCTTGATAGGTTATCCTCGTTTTTTTTCTAGAAACTTTGAGCATCTCATCCCGGACGCTCCGGAGCTCATCCACGACTTCCTGGTGAATGAGAAGGACGCCAGCTGCAAGAGGAACGCTTTCATGATGCTGATTCACGCCGACCAGGTACTCCGCCTGTAACCAGAGCATTCATTGGTCAGGAGGAGGGGGGGGGGAGCTAAAAAGAGAAACAATGTACCTGGAGTTACACCTTTTATAAATTTTGTTTCTGAAAATGTTTTTTAAGTTGGTGAGCGGAGTCTCTTCATCAGACCTGTACGGGGGTTCCGCTGTCCTGTTGGGTACTGAACATGGTGACGGGTGGTGGGCTCGGGCCTTGTAGGAAGTGATTGCTTTACTGTGTAAATGGGGGCTGTAACCTCGTCTCTGCTCCTCCCCCCGCAGGACCGCGCTCTGGACTATCTGAGTACCTGCATAGACCAGGTCCACACCTTCGGGGACATCCTACAGCTGGTCATCGTGGAGCTCATATACAAGGTGGGTGTGAGAGAAATGAGCCCCTTCGTTATACAGACCTGCACTCAGCACCCATACCCCCTTCATTGCACAGCTCCGTGCCCGTACCCCCCCTTCATTGCACAGCCCAGTGCCCGTACCCCCCCTTCATTGCACAGCCCAGTGCCCGTACCCCCCCTTCATTGCACAGCCCAGTGCCCGTACCCCCTTCATTGCACAGCTCCGTGCTCGTACCCCCTTCATTGCACAGCTCCGTGCTCGTACCCCCTTCATTGCACAGCCCAGTGCCCGTACCCCCCCCCCCCTTCATTGCACAGCCCAGTGCCCGTACCCCCCCCCCCCCCTTCATTGCACAGCCCAGTGCCCGTACCACCTTCATTGCACAGCCCAGTGCCCGTACCCCCTTCATTGCACAGCCCAGTGCCCGTACCCCCTTCATTGCACAGCCCAGTGCCCGTACCCCCCCCTTCATTGCACAGCCCAGTGCCCGTACCCCCCCCTTCATTGCACAGCCCAGTGCCCGTACCCCCCCCTTCATTGCACAGCCCAGTGCTCGTACCACCTTCATTGCACAGCCCAGTGCCCGTTCCCCCTTCATTGCACAGCCAGTGCCCGTACCCCCTTCATTGCACAGCCCAGTGCCCGTACCCCCTTCATTGCACAGCCCAGTGCCCGTACTCCCTTCATTGCACAGCCCAGTGCCCGTACCCCCTTCATTGCACAGCCCAGTGCCCGTACCCTCTTCATTGCACAGCCCAGTGCCCGTACCCCCTTCATTGCACAGCCCAGTGCCCGTACCCTCTTCATTGCACAGCCCAGTGTCCATATCCCCTTCATTGCACAGCCCAGTGCCCGTACCCCCTTCATTGCACAGTCCCGTTCTCATATCCCCTTCATTGTACAGCCCAGTGCTCATACCCTCCTTCATTGCACAGCCCAGTGCTCATTCCCCCTTCATTGCACACCCCAGTGCCCGTTCCTCCTTCATTGCACAGCCCAGTACTCATACCCCCCTTCATTGCACAGCCCAGTGCTCATACCCTCCTTCATTGCACAGCCCAGTGCTCATACCCTCCTTCATTGCACAGCCCAGTGCTCATACCCTCCTTCATTGCACACCCCAGTGCCCGTTCCTCCTTCATTGCACAGCCCAGTACTCATACCCCCCTTCATTGCACAGCCCAGGGCCCATTGTCCATTTCACTGTCTATTAGACAATGGCTTAAAAGGAACCGGTCACAGAAATGGAAGTTGCTGGTGTGTTTGTGTCCCAGGTTGTGGTCCTGATCCCTGTGTCCCTGCGTAGTCACTGATCTAGAACAAGTTTGCAGCTGGTGAAGTATGAATGAGTGTCTGGTGAAGCCTGGATGATGGTGATGATGACAGACCTTCGGAGAGACAGTCGCTTTAGCCATTTGGGGCAGAATAGTTTGTCTTCCCCCCCCCTGAGTATTCTCACTGATCCACGTTCCTTCAGTTGCCTCCCTACTGCAGCAGTCCACCCTGAGTAAGTGCCGATGTCAGATGGTTTTGGGGGATGTAACAATCATATTGCTGGGATGCACTTGAACTTGGCTGTTGCAATCTGATTGGTGTGGACATTGCACCCTTCCCTCTTTAGTACATCTAAGCACAGCTTCCTTTTCCTGATGCCTTATCCATACAACGTCAGTCTGCATCGGTGTCTTTATTAATATACAGTGGAACCTCAACCTACGAGCGAACTAACGTGCGAGTTTTCCGAGATACGAGCAGTCGCTCGGACGATTTTTTGCTTCGGCGCGCGAGCAGAATTTTAAGATACGAGTTCGAGGCGCGCGCAGCTCTAAGTGTATATTTTCAAGGCGCGCGCAGCTCAGAGGGTACGAGTCACAGCATCCCATCTCTGAGCCTTTCTCTCTCTCTCGCTGTCTACACGTGATTGAAATCCCAACTTCTAACTTTGTTGTAACCGTGGCACCAAAGAAAGCAAGTGGTAGTGCGAGTACCGAGAAGAGGAGGATGATGTCCCTCGAAATAAAGCTTGAAATCGTCGAGAAGCATGAGCAAGGCATGCGAGTAAAGGAACTGGCCGAGCACTACGACCGTACAACGTCAACGATCTGCACCATCTTAAAACAGAAGGAGTCCCTAAAGAAAATTAAGCCAGCCAAAGGTGTCAAGATTATTTCAAAGCGCCGTACAGATGTGCATGAGAAGATGGAGAATCTGCTGTTGGTGTGGCTGACGGAAAAACAACTTGCCGGAGATACCGTCACCGAGGGAATAATCTGCGAGAAGGCGCGCAGTATTTTTTCAGATTTACAACAGCAAACCCCAGGCACTTCAACGGAGGAGGAATCCTTTAAAGCCAGTCGGGGCTGGTTTGATAATTTTAAGAAAAGGACGGGGATTCACTCCGTTGTTAGGCATGGTGAGGCAGCAAGTGCTGATGTAAAGGCAGCAGAGGAGTTTGTGAAAACTTTCGCAGAATTCGTCGAGGAAGAAGGATACATCCCCCAGAAAATCTTCAACTGTGACGAGACAGGGCTGTTCTGGAAGAAGATGCCGAGGAGAACATACATCACCGAAGAGGAGAAGAGGATGCCAGGACACAAACCTATGAAGGATAGGTTGACCCTCGCCCTGTGTGCCAATGCGAGTGGCGACTGCAAAATAAAGCCGCTACTCGTATACCATTCGGAGAACCCCAGAGCCTTTAAAGCGCACAAGATAATAAAGGAGAAACTCCATGTTATGTGGAGGGCAAACCCTAAGGCGTGGGTCACCAGGCAGTTCTTTATCGACTGGGTAAACCTTGTGTTTGGTCCTTCGGTGAAGAAATATTTGAAGAACAACAACCTGCCCCTGGGAGCCCTTCTCGTCCTCGACAATGCTCCTGCACATCCACCACAGATCGAGGAAGAAATACTTGATGAGTATAATTTTGTGAAGGTTCTCTACCTTCCTCCAAACACCACCCCTATCCACCAGCCAATGGACCAACAGGTAATATCAAATTTCAAGAAACTCTACACCAAGCACCTGTTTCGCCGTTGCTTTGAGGTGACGGAGAACACAAACCTCACCCTTCGAGAGTTTTGGAAGGAGCATTTTAACATAGCAATAGGCCTCAAAATCATCGATATTGCCTGGCAGGGGGTTACGAAAAGGACCTTGACCTCTGCTTGGAAGAAGCTGTGGCCTGAAAATGTGGCTGAAAGAGATTTTGAAGGGTTTGAGATTGAGGAAGAAGAGGAGCCAGTGGAGGAAGAGATCGTGTCCATTGGCAAGACTATAGGTCTGGAGGTGGATGAAAGAGACATCGAGGAACTCGTTGAGGAGCACTCCGAGGAACTTACGACTGACGAGTTAAAGGAGTTACAAGAGCAACGGCACACAGAAGCATTAACTGAAGCTACTTCGGAGGGAGAGGAGACAGAGCCGGAGATAATCAGTACAAAAGACCTCAAGGATATTTTGGCAATGTGGGAGAGGGTGGCAGGTTTTGTTGAAAAGAACCATCCTGAAAAAATTGCAACGAGTCGTGCGACAGAGCTTTTCAACGACACGTGTCTACGTCGTTTCAGAAACATTCTCAAAGGGAGAATGAAACAGACTTCCTTAGACATGTTTCTTAAGAAAAGGCCTTCAGCTCGAAGTGAGCAAAGTGTGGCAAAAAGGCCAAGAACTAGTGAAAGTGAAGAGAGTGATGAGAATTAAGCGAAAACAAAAATCATCTCCAAGGTAAGTAAATTGTATACAACCTTATTATATCTTCATATTTTCTTTCTATTTTGTTTTTATATAATATTAGTTATGTAAAAAGCTTTTTTCCTTATGAAATAACAAGAAAAATGAAAAATATGAGGTGCCATTTTGAGGGTTGGAACGGATTACGGCCGTTTCCATTATTTCTTATGGGGAAAATTGATTTAACGAGCGAGCATTTTGAGTTACGAGCTCGGCCACGGAACGAATTAAACTCGTAAGTTGAGGTTCCACTGTACAGTATATAGTGCCAACAGTTTGCGCAGCGTTGTACAACATGAGGGCAGACAGTACAATTACAATGTAATACGATGGGAATCGGAGGGCCCTGCTCATTAGAGCTTACAATCTAAGAGGGAGGGTCGAGGGAAAAAATATTTGCTCTTTGAATAGGCGATATTTGGGATGTGTAGGTACACGGTGAGGTAGTCAATAGCAACAACTGACATCACAATCAACAGTTACTTCAGGTGAGGCCAGAAACATAATTTTGTGTTAGGTAATTGATTTCTGTGTCTGAGCCGTGGTGCGGGCGAGGCTGTGTGGACATAGTCCTCATCATTTTATATCAAAACTGACCCCTCTCTGCTCCATCAGGTGTGTCATGCCAATCCCTCAGAGCGTGCCCGCTTCATCCGCTGTATCTACAACCTGCTCCAGTCCTCCAGTCCTGCTGTGAAGTATGAAGCAGCCGGGACATTGGTCACTCTGTCCAGCGCTCCCACTGCTATCAAGGTAAATCCCTGTAGCTCTCTTGGGTTGGGCGGCTGTGGCTCTCTTGGGTTGGGCGGCTGTGGCTCTCTTTGGTTGGGCGACTGTGGCTCTCTTTGGTTGGGCTGCTGTGGCTCTCTTGGGTTTGGGCTGGTATGGCTCTCTTGGGTTTGGGCGGCTGTGGCTCCCTTGGGTTTGGGCGGCTGTGGCTCCCTTGGGTTGGGCGGCTGTGGCTCCCTTGAGTTGGGCGGCTGTGGCTCCCTTGAGTTGGGCGGCTGTGGCTCCCTTGGGTTGGGTGGCTGTGGCTCCCTTGGGTTGGGCGGCTGTGGCTCCCTTGGGTTGGGCGGCTGTGGCTCCCTTGGGTTGGGCGGCTGTGGCTCCCTTGGGTTGGGCGGCTGTGGCTCCCTTGGGTTGGGCGGCTGTGGCTCCCTTGGGTTGGGCGGCTGTGGCTCCCTTGGGTTGGGCGGCTGTGGCTCCCTTGGGTTGGGCGGCTGTGGCTCCCTTGGGTTGGGCGGCTGTGGCTCCCTTGGGTTGGGCGGCTGTGGCTCCCTTGGATTGGGCGGCTGTGGCTCCCTTGGGTTGGGCGGCTGTGGCTCTTTTGGGTTGGGCGGCTGTGGCTCTTTTGGGTTGGGCGGCTGTGGCTCTTTTGGGTTGGGCGGCTGTGGCTCTTTTGGGTTGGGCGGCTGTGGCTCTTTTGGGTTGGGCGGCTGTGGCTCTTTTGGGTTGGGCGGCTGTGGCTCTTTTGGGTTGGGCGGCTGTGGCTCCCTTGGGTTTGGCGGCTGTGGCTCTCTTGGGTTGGGCGGCTGTGGCTCTTTTGGGTTGGGCGGCTGTGGCTCCCTTTGGGTTTGGGCGGCTGTGGCTCCCTTTTGGGTTTGGGCGGCTGTGGCTCCCTTTTGGGTTTGGGCGGCTGTGGCTCCCTTTTGGGTTTGGGCGGCTGTGGCTCCCTTTTGGGTTTGGGCGGCTGTGGCTCCCTTTTGGGTTTGGGCGGCTGTGGCTCCCTTTTGGGTTTGGGCGGCTGTGGCTCCCTCAGTTGAGTCACCGTTTTTCTCATGTCCTCAGGCTGCCGCTCAGTGCTACATCGATCTGATCATTAAGGAGAGCGACAACAATGTCAAACTTATTGTTTTGGATCGTCTGGTGGAACTGAAGGACCATCCTTCACATGAGCGCGTCCTTCAGGTCAGTTCACATGCTTTGTATTTTGGGCGCACTGCAGTTGGAAGTCAGATTTATAGTCTGGTTTGGTGATCATATATGTGCTGGGTGTTCAGATGGTTCAGTTTCCGCTCTTCTCTTTCTCCCAGGATCTGGTGATGGACATCTTGAGGGTTCTCACCACTCCTGATCTGGAAGTTCGCAAGAAAACTTTACAGCTGGCTCTGGATTTGGTGTCCTCCAGGAATGTAGAAGAGGTGAGGCCCTTCTATGTCTGTTGGAGAGTCTCTGGACTGTCATGGCGGATCAGAGGTCTCACAGTTGTCCCGTTCTTCTTGTAGCTGGTGATCGTCCTGAAGAAGGAAGTCATAAAGACAAACAATGTAACAGAACACGAAGACACAGACAAGTACCGGCAGCTCCTGGTGCGCACTCTCCACTCCTGCAGCGTCAGATTCCCGGATATGGCTGCTAATGTCATCCCGGTGGTAGGTACCACATTTACAGTCCTCAGTACTGGACCTGGCCCTGGCGGGGACGCTGACCCTCCCGTGGGCCTGTATGGCCCTGGCGGGGACGCTGACCCTCCCGTGGTCCTGTATGGCCCTGGCGGGGACGCTGACCCTCCCGTGGGCCTGTATGGCCCTGGCGGGGACGCTGACCCTCTTGTGTGTATGTTTGACCAAGGGGGAGGTGATTTTTTTTTTTCCTTTTTTCTTTCTGAATGATCCTCTCCTCAATATTTACAGCTGATGGAATTCCTGAGTGACAGTAATGAGGCCGCAGCTGCCGATGTCCTGGAGTTTGTTCGGGAGGCCGTTCAGAGATTTGATAATTTACGAACACTAATAGTGGAGAAAATGCTGGAGGTTTTCCACTCCATAAAGTCAGTCAAGTAAGTGACCATGGTGGGGACACTGACCCTCCGCATACCTGGGTGACCATGGTGGGGACACTGACCCTCCACATGCCTGGATGACCATGGTGGGGACACTGACTCTCCGCATACCTGGGTGACCATGGTGGGGACACTGACCCTCCCGTGGGCCTGGATGACCATGGTGGGGACACTGACCCTCCACATGCCTGGATGACCATGGTGGGGACACTGACCCTCCACATGCCTGGATGACCATGGTGGGGACACTGACCCTCCACATGCCTGGATGACCATGGTGGGGACACTGACCCTCCGCATGCCTGGATGACCATGGTGGGGACACTGACCCTCCCGTGGGTCTGGATAACCATGGTGGGGACACTGACCCTCCCGTGGGTCTGGATGACCATGGTGGGGACACCTACCCTCCGCATGCCTGGATGACCATGGTGGGGACACTGACCCTCCACATGCCTGGATGACCATGGTGGGGACACTGACCCTCCACATGCCTGGATGACCATGGTGAGGACACTGACCCTCCGCATGCCTGGATGACCATGGTGGGGACACTGACCCTCCCGTGGGTCTGGATGACCATGGTGGGGACACTGACCCTCCCGTGGGTCTGGATGACCATGGTGGGGACACCTACCCTCCGCATGCCTGGATGACCATGGTGGGGACACTGACCCTCCACATGCCTGGATGACCATGGTGGGGACACTGACCCTCCGCATGCCTGGATGACCATGGTGGGGACACTGACCCTCCCGTGGGTCTGGATGACCATGGTGGGGACACCTACCCTCCGCATGCCTGGATGACCATGGTGGGGACACTGACCCTCCACATGCCTGGATGACCATGGTGGGGACACTGACCCTCCGCATGCCTGGATGACCATGGTGGGGACGCTGACCCTCCGCATGCCTGGATGACCATGGTGGGGACGCTGACCCTCTCGTGGGCCTGGATGACCATGGTGGGGACGCTGACCCTCTCGTGGGCCTGGATGACCATGGTGGGGACGCTGACCCTCCGCATGCCTGGATGACCATGGTGGGGACACTGACCCTCCGCATGCCTGGATGACCATGGTGGGGACGCTGACCCTCTCGTGGGCCTGGATGACCATGGTGGGGACACTGACGCTCCTGTGTGCCTGGATGGCCATGGTAGGGATACTGACCCTCCGCATGCCTGGATGACCATGGTGGGGACGCTGACTCCTGTGTGCCTGGATGACCATGGTGGGGACGCTGACTCCTGTGTGCCTGGATGACCATGGTGGGGACGCTGACTCTCCTGTGTGCCGGGATGACCATGGTGGGGACGCTGACTCCTGTGTGCCTGGATGACCATGGTGAGGACGCTGACTCCTGTGTGCCTGGATGACCATGGTGGGGACGCTGACTCCTGTGTGCCTGGATGACCATGGTGGGGACACTGACCCTCCCGTGGGCCTGGATGACCATGGTGGGGACACTGACCCTTAGCATGCCTGGATGACCATGGTGGGGACGCTGACTCTCCCATGTACCTGGATGTATCTGACCTGACAGTCGGTCAGATAGCACTCTACCCCATTTCCTGGCTAGAGGACCATCAGCTAGTGTATTTACAGCTCTATTCCGGCCCATCCCATTAACCGTGATCCACCTGCATTGCATAGAGAAGCACAGAGATGTCATTGCTGGGTAAAAAAAAAAAAAAATGTAATTAGTGGGGGAGGGAGGAACCAGAAGGCAAAACATAAGCATACATCATATATAGAGTGTTCCTGAACACGGGAGAACTAATACAGGGTTGTATTTCAGAATTTTCCGAGGAGCGCTGTGGATTTTGGGAGAATATTGCAGCACGAAGGAAGATATCCAGAGTGTGATGACAGAAGTGCGCAGGTCCCTGGGAGAGGTGGGTACGGTCCGAAAGATTCCGTTCCCTTCGTACGGAGGCAGACCACATAACGTATGGCGTTCATTTGTCCGTAGGTTCCCATTGTGGAGACGGAGATTAAGAAGGAATCCGGAGAGCTGAAACCGGAGGAGGAGGTGACCGTCGGCCCCGCCCAGAGGCTGGTGACCGAAATGGGAACATACGCCACCCAGAGCGCCCTCAGCAGTGCCAGGCCTGCAAAGAAAGAGGAGGAGAGGTTTGTTGCGGTTCTGCCATCTTTGATGTGGGCTCTCCTGGCGTTGTACACGGGGGGCGGTTAGTGTATGTCGGGGCAAATATACACGTTTAGTACACGGCTGCACTACAATCCCCGTGTTTTGGGGTTGATTTTCCTAAATTGTGCAAAATCTGGAGCAGCCGTGCATGGGAGCCAATCAGCTTCTGACTTCTGCTTGTTGCATTAACCACTTACCCTCCAGAGGATTTGCTCCCCTTTCCTGACCAGGCCATTTTTTGTGATATGGCGTCGAGTTACTTTAACAATTGCGCGGTCATGCAACGCTGCACCCAAATTAAGTTTTTTTTGCTATAAAATTCAACAAATGTTATTTTTTTCAAAAATTGACTTTTGAAAAACTGCTGCGCAAATACCATGTGACATAAAAAAAATGCAAAAACGACAACAAAAAAACCTCCAATTTTATCCTCTAGGGCAGGGGTGTCAAACTGGCAATGCCTCCTGGGACTTGTAGTGCGGCAACAACTGGGTGGCCGCCAGTTTGACACCCGTGCTCGAGGGCCTCTGCTTTAAAAAATATATTTGGGGGTTCTAAGACTTTTTCTAGAAAAAAAATACCTACCGTATTTGCCGGCGTATAAGACGACTTTTCAACCCGTGAAAATCTTTTGAAAAGTCGGGGGGTCGGCTTATACGCCGGTATACGGCGAGCCGGTGTCAGGGCGGCACTTTTTCGAGGGGCGGCGCTACCCCCCCTGACACTAACGATGGGGCACTATTCCTCCTCCACACTGACACCAACGATGAGGCACTATTCCTCCCCCACTGACACCAACGATGAGGCACTATTCCTCCCACTGACATCAATGATGGGGCACTTTTCTCCCCACTGATACCAATGATGGGGCACTATTCCTCCCCCACTGACACCAACCATGGGGCACTATTCCTCCTCCCCACTGACACCAACGATGGGGCACTATTCCTCCTCCCCACTGACACCAATGATGGGGCACTATTCCTCCTCCCCACTGACACCAATGATGGGGCACTATTCCTCCCCCACTGACACCAACGATGGGGCACTATTCCTTCCACTGATACCAATGATGGGGCACTATTCCTTCCACTGACACCAATGATGGGGCACTATTCCTCCCACTGACACCAATGATGGGGCACTATTCCTCCCACTGATACCAATGATGGGGCACTATTCCCCCCACTGACACCAATGATGGGGCACTATTCCTCCCACTGATACCAATGATGGGGCACTATTCCTCCCACTGACACCAATGATGGAGCACTATTCCTCACACACTGACACTAATGATGGGGCACCAGGAATAGTGCCCCATCATTGGTATTAGTGGGAGGAATAGTGCTCCATCATTGGTGTCAGTGGGAGGAATAGTGCCCCATCATTGGTGTCAGTGGGAGGAATAGTGCCCCATCATTGGTATCAGTGGGAGGAATAGTGTCCCATCATTGGTATCAGTGGGAGGAATAGCGCCCCATCATTGGTGTCAGTGGGAGGAATAGTGTCCCATCATTGGTATCAGTGGGGGGAATAGTGCCCCATCATTGGTGTCAGTGGGAGGAATAGTGCCCCATCATTGGTGTCAGTGGGAGGAATAGTGTCCCATCATTGGTATCAGTGGGGGGAATAGTGCCCCATCATTGGTGTCAGTGGAAGGAATAGTGCCCCATCATTGGTGTCAGTGGGAGAAATAGTGCCCCATCATTGGTGTCAGTGGGAGGAATAGTGCCCCATCATTGGTATCAGTGGGAGGAATAGTGCCCCATCATTGGTGTCAGTGGGAGAAATAGTGCCCCATCATTGGTGTCAGTGGGAGGAATAGTGCCCCATCATTGGTATCAGTGGGAGGAATAGTGCCCCATCATTGGTGTCAGTGGGAGGAATAGTGCCCCATCATTGGTGTCGGTGGGAGGAATAGCGCCCCATCATTGGTGTCAGTGGGAGGAATAGCGCCCCATCATTGGAATGCCATACTGAAATACCATACCAGATTGAAATCAAATCTGATGTTTTTTCATTTTTATTTGGTGTGCTTTGGAAGAGGGGTAGTCTTATACGGCGAGTATAGCTCAAACCCTATATTTTAACAGGAAAAGTAGGGGGTCGTCTTATACACCGGCAAATACGGTATTTGAACTTCTAGGCGCCGGTGCCTCCTTGCCCTTCAAGGGTTCCAGAAGCCGGGAGTGTTAGGGTCATGTGACCGCTGTGATTCGCTGTCACGGTGGTCACATGATCGGGAAAGGTCCTGATCGCAAGAGGAGATCGGGACCTTTCCGTGAGTACCGAACGTGTGCGCTGGGAGCATGCAGGGTGCGCGCTCTCGGCACATTATGTTTTTTTTATTAGAACGCAAATATGGGGCCGCTCTGCGTCTAGGCCCAGACGCCGGGGAGGCCACACATTTGCGTTCGGCCGGCGCCAAGAGGTTAAAATGTAAACAAAGTGCCGGAAATGGCCTGGAGCTGAACTGGTTTACAGACACCTGCTGATCTGCCTGAAATCCAGGGAGCTCCTCCTGTAGTGAGACATCACAACGCCTTCACTGCGCTGAAAGCCTAACGTGTTCTCTGTTAAACTGCAAAGCGCTTTCCCTCCTCTCCGTAGCATAAGGGGGAGATGTTCTGTAGTCCAGCACGGGAGGACCTCAGACTGAAGTATGAGGTAGGGTACTCCAAAGTCCTAAACCAGGGTCATCTCATAGAAGATTGGCTCTTGAATTCCGCTGAGCCCCACACAAATCCAGACTGCTTGCATTCCGAAGAAAATCCCAACGCTTCATCCCAACGCTTCATCCCGGCACTTCATCCCAGC
>NW_028320742.1:0-7500 GCF_062004578.1 Staurois parvus
TTTTTTGGAGCAGGGTTCATGAAGATCAGAGAGTTGTGAGAGCTTTGCCAGGCCATGCTGTTAAATGTGACACTTGTGCTTGGGCCAAGAATAAATGGAGTGAGAATTTCACAAGTAAGGGCCAGTGGAATTGAAGAGCAACAAAGACACCGACCACGAAGGGACTTGAACCCTCAATCTTCTGATCCGAAGTCAGACGCCTTATCCATTAGGCCACGCGGTCTGCCGCAGCTCTTGCTCAACTTTGTGGCATGCGGACTCGGCCACCGGTTAAGGTTGACCTCTGACCTTTTCCAATACTCGCTTTGCTCCAGTGGATTTGCTAGACAAGATGTGAAAAGTTTGACTTGGTGCCAAGGTCATGCTTTAGGAAGGTCATTTGCAAGAGGTCCTAGGTGCACAGGGTTAATACAGCCCCTTCATGTTGCTAAGTGAATCCTAGAGCCCTACGTGTAGAGGACATTTCAAGAGGAAGGACAGAGAAGTTGGTGACTCTTGTCAGGATGGCCGAGTGATCTAAGGCGCCAGACTCAAGAGTTCCCTCTTCACATTGCGTGTGTGTTCTGGTCTCCAAATGGAGGCGTGGGTTCAAATCCCACTTCTGACAATCACATTTACTTTCCTCTACAACCACCGCAACCGCTCAGCTTTTAGGGGCTACCAAAGAAACAACACTGCTCAAAACAAGGAAAGGAACACTTTTAAAGCACGTCACATCTCAATGGACAAACGTGGCATGCTGGATATCTGGACTTGCATGCTGGAGATCATCTTCTCTGCCTCTGCCAGTGCTCATCCTGTTCCTCCTTGCACAAAGAAGCAGATACCGGTCCTGCTGATGGCTTAAGGACCTTCCACGGCCCTCTCCAGCTCTCCTAGATTAACTGCCTTTCTCCCGGAATCTCCTCCACGCTCGTGAGACTATGCTGGGAGACATAGCAACCCTGCTGGCAATGGCATGTATTGATGTGCCATGCTGGAGGAGTTAGACTGCCTGTGCAACCTCTGTAGGGTCCAGGGATCGCCTCATGCTACCAGTAGTGACACGGACGCTAGCCAAATACAAAACTAGTGAAAAACGCTCTGAAAAATAAAAAGATAAGCAGGGAAAAAACTGTATGTCAGTGGCCTCCGCCTGTAAAACCATTTCTCTTTTGGGGGTCATCTCATTGTTGCCCGTCCAGTGCACCTGTTGTTGATTTCATTAACACCAAAGCAGCTGAAAGTGATTAACAAAGCCCTGTGCTACTTAACTGACCAGATCAATAGCCCTGGAGTTTCATTGACTTGATACTATACTCTGAGTAAAAAGTCTTCCTTGAATTTTTTGGAGCAGGGTTCATGAAGATCAGAGAGTTGTGAGAGCTTTGCCAGGCCATGCTGTTAAATGTGACACTTGTGCTTGGGCCAAGAATAAATGGAGTGAGAATTTCACAAGTAAGGGCCAGTGGAATTGAAGAGCAACAAAGACACCGACCACGAAGGGACTTGAACCCTCAATCTTCTGATCCGAAGTCAGACGCCTTATCCATTAGGCCACGCGGTCTGCCGCAGCTCTTGCTCAACTTTGTGGCATGCGGACTAGGCCACCGGTTAAGGTTGACCTCTGACCTTTTCCAATACTCGCTTTGCTCCAGTGGATTTGCTAGACAAGATGTGAAAAGTTTGACTTGGTGCCAAGGTCATGCTTTAGGAAGGTCATTTGCAAGAGGTCCTAGGTGCACAGGGTTAATACAGCCCCTTCATGTTGCTACGTGATTCCTAGAGCCCCACGTGTAGAGGACATTTCAAGAGGAAGGACAGGGGAGTCAGTGTCTGTTGTCAGGATGGCCGAGTGGTCTAAGGCGCCAGACTCAAGCGTTCCCTCTTCACATTGCGTGTGTGTTCTGGTCTCCAAATGGAGGCGTGGGTTCAAATCCCACTTCTGACAATCACATTTACTTTCCTCTACAACCACCGCAACCGCTCAGCTTTTCGGGGCTACCACAGAAACAACACTGCTCAAAACAAGGAAAGGAACACTTTTAAAGCACGTCACATCTCAATGGACAAACGTGGCATGCTGGATATCTGGACTTACATGCTGGAGATCATCTTCTCTGCCTCTGCCAGTGCTCATCCTGTTCCTCCTTGCACAAAGAAGCAGATACCGGTCCTGCTGATGGCTTAAGGACCTTCCACGGCCCTGTCCAGCTCTCCTAGATTAACTGCCTGTCTCCCGGAATCTCCTCCACGCTCGTGAGACTATGCTGGGAGACATAGCAACCCTGCTGGCAATGGCATGTATTGATGTGCCATGCTGGAGGAGTTAGACTGCCTGTGCAACCTCTGTAGGGTCCAGGGATCGCCTCATGCTACCAGTAGTGACACGGACGCTAGCCAAATGCAAAACTAGTGAAAAACGCTCTGAAAAATAAAAAGATGAGCAGGGAAAAAACTGTATGTCAGTGGCCTCCGCCTGTAAAACCATTTCTCTTTTGGGGGTCATCTCATTGTTGCCCGTCCAGTGCACCTGTTGTTGATTTCATTAACACCAAAGCAGCTGAAAGTGATTAACAAAGCCCTGTGCTACTTAACTGACCAGATCAATAGCCCTGGAGTTTCATTGACTTGATACTATACTCTGAGTAAAAAGTTTTCCTTGAATTTTTTGGAGCAGGGTTCATGAAGATCAGAGAGTTGTGAGAGCTTTGCCAGGCCATGCTGTTAAATGTGACACTTGTGCTTGGGCCAAGAATAAATGGAGTGAGAATTTCACAAGTAAGGGCCAGTGGAATTGAAGAGCAACAAAGACACCGACCACGAAGGGACTTGAACCCTCAATCTTCTGATCCGAAGTCAGACGCCTTATCCATTAGGCCACGCGGTCTGCCGCAGCTCTTGCTCAACTTTGTGGCATGCGGACTAGGCCACCGGTTAAGGTTGACCTCTGACCTTTTCCAATACTCGCTTTGCTCCAGTGGATTTGCTAGACAAGATGTGAAAAGTTTGACTTGGTGCCAAGGTCATGCTTTAGGAAGGTCATTTGCAAGAGGTCCTAGGTGCACAGGGTTAATACAGCCCCTTAATGTTGCTACGTGATTCCTAGAGCCCCACGTGTAAAGGACATTTCAAGAGGAAGGACAGGGAAGTCAGCGCCTGTTGTCAGGATAGCCGAGTGGTCTAAGGCGCCAGACTCAAGAGTTCCCTCTTCACATTGCGTGTGTGTTCTGGTCTCCAAATGGAGGCGTGGGTTCAAATCCCACTTCTGACAATCACGTTTACTTTCCTCTACAACCACCGCAACCGCTCAGCTTTTCGGGGCTACCACAGAAACAACACTGCTCAAAACAAGGAAAGGAACACTTTTAAAGCACGTCACATCTCAATGGACAAACGTGGCATGCTGGATATCTGGACTTGCATGCTGGAGATCATCTTCTCTGCCTCTGCCAGTGCTCATCCTGTTCCTCCTTGCACAAAGAAGCAGATACCGGTCCTGCTGATGGCTTAAGGACCTTCCACGGCCCTCTCCAGCTCTCCTAGATTAACTGCCTTTCTCCCGGAATCTCCTCCACGCTCGTGAGACTATGCTGGGAGACATAGCAACCCTGCTGGCAATGGCATGTATTGATGTGCCATGCTGGAGGAGTTAGACTGCCTGTGCAACCTCTGTAGGGTCCAGGGATCGCCTCATGCTACCAGTAGTGACACGGACGCTAGCCAAATGCAAAACTAGTGAAAAACGCTCTGAAAAATAAAAAGATGAGCAGGGAAAAAACTGTATGTCAGTGGCCTCCGCCTGTAAAACCATTTCTCTTTTGGGGGTCATCTCATTGTTGCCCGTCCAGTGCACCTGTTGTTGATTTCATTAACACCAAAGCAGCTGAAAGTGATTAACAAAGCCCTGTGCTACTTAACTGACCAGATCAATAGCCCTGGAGTTTCATTGACTTGATACTATACTCTGAGTAAAAAGTCTTCCTTGAATTTTTTGGAGCAGGGTTCATGAAGATCAGAGAGTTGTGAGAGCTTTGCCAGGCCATGCTGTTAAATGTGACACTTGTGCTTGGGCCAAGAATAAATGGAGTGAGAATTTCACAAGTAAGGGCCAGTGGAATTGAAGAGCAACAAAGACACCGACCACGAAGGGACTTGAACCCTCAATCTTCTGATTCGAAGTCAGACGCCTTATCCATTAGGCCACGCGGTCTGCCGCAGCTCTTGCTCAACTTTGTGGCATGCGGACTAGGCCACCGGTTAAGGTTGACCTCTGACCTTTTCCAATACTCGCTTTGCTCCAGTGGATTTGCTAGACAAGATGTGAAAAGTTTGACTTGGTGCCAAGGTCATGCTTTAGGAAGGTCATTTGCAAGAGGTCCTAGGTGCACAGGGTTAATACAGCCCCTTCATGTTGCTAAGTGATTCCTAGAGCCCCACGTGTAGAGGACATTTCAAGAGGAAGGACAGGGAAGTCGGTGTCTCTTGTCAGGATGGCCGAGTGGTCTAAGGCGCCAGACTCAAGAGTTCCCTCTTCACATTGCGTGTGTGTTCTGGTCTCCAAATGGAGGCGTGGGTTCAAATCCCACTTCTGACAATCACATTTACTTTCCTCTACAACCACCGCAACCGCTCAGCTTTTCGGGGCTACCACAGAAACAACACTGCTCAAAACAAGGAAAGGAACACTTTTAAAGCACGTCACATCTCAATGGACAAACGTGGCATGCTGGATATCTGGACTTACATGCTGGAGATCATCTTCTCTGCCTCTGCCAGTGCTCATCCTGTTCCTCCTTGCACAAAGAAGCAGATACCGGTCCTGCTGATGGCTTAAGGACCTTCCACGACCCTGTCCAGCTCTCCTAGATTAACTGTCTGTCTCCCGGAATCACCTCCACGCTCGTGAGACTATGCTGGGAGACATAGCAACCCTGCTGGCAATGGCATGTATTGATGTGCCATGCTGGAGGAGTTAGACTGCCTGTGCAACCTCTTTAGGGTCCAGGGATCGCCTCATGCTACCAGTAGTGACACGGACGCTAGCCAAATGCAAAACTAGTGAAAAAGGCTCTGAAAAATAAAAAGATGAGCAGGGAAAAAACTGTATGTCAGTGGCCTCCGCCTGTAAAACCATTTCTCTTTTGGGGGTCATCTCATTGTTGCCCGTCCAGTGCACCTGTTGTTGATTTCATTAACACCAAAGCAGCTGAAAGTGATTAACAAAGCCCTGTGCTACTTAACTGACCAGATCAATAGCCCTGGAGTTTCATTGACTTGATACTATACTCTGAGTAAAAAGTCTTCCTTGAATTTTTTGGAGCAGGGTTCATGAAGATCAGAGAGTTGTGAGAGCTTTGCCAGGCCATGCTGTTAAATGTGACACTTGTGCTTGGGCCAAGAATAAATGGAGTGAGAATTTCACAAGTAAAGGCCAGTGGAATTGAAGAGCAACAAAGACACCGACCACGAAGGGACTTGAACCCTCAATCTTCTGATCCGAAGTCAGACGCCTTATCCATTAGGCCACGCGGTCTGCCGCAGCTCTTGCTCAACTTTGTGGCATGCGGACTAGGCCACCGGTTAAGGTTGACCTCTGACCTTTTCCAATACTCGCTTTGCTCCAGTGGATTTGCTAGACAAGATGTGAAAAGTTTGACTTGGTGCCAAGGTCATGCTTTAGGAAGGTCATTTGCAAGAGGTCCTAGGTGCACAGGGTTAATACAGCCCCTTCATGTTGCTAAGTGATTCCTAGAGCCCCACGTGTAGAGGACATTTCAAGAGGAAGGACAGGGAAGTCGGTGTCTCTTGTCAGGATGGCCGAGTGGTCTAAGGCGCCAGACTCAAGAGTTCCCTATTCATATTGCGTGTGTTCTGGTCTCCTAATGGAGGCGTGGGTTCAAATCCCACTTCTGACAATCACATTTACTTTCCTCTACAACCACCGCAACCGCTCAGCTTTTCGGGGCTACCACAGAAACAACACTGCTCAAAACAAGGAAAGGAACACTTTTAAAGCACGTCACATCTCAATGGACAAACGTGGCATGCTGGATATCTGGACTTACATGCTGGAGATCATCTTCTCTGCCTCTGCCAGTGCTCATCCTGTTCCTCCTTGCACAAAGAAGCAGATACCGGTCCTGCTGATGGCTTAAGGACCTTCCACGGCCCTGTCCAGCTCTCCTAGATTAACTGCCTGTCTCCCGGAATCTCCTCCACGCTCGTGAGACTATGCTGGGAGACATAGCAACCCTGATGGCAATGGCATGTATTGATGTGCCATGCTGGAGGAGTTAGACTGCCTGTGCAACCTCTGTAGGGTCCAGGGATCGCCTCATGCTACCAGTAGTGACACGGACGCTAGCCAAATGCAAAACTAGTGAAAAACGCTCTGAAAAATAAAAAGATGAGCAGGGGAAAAACTGTATGTCAGTGGCCTCCGCCTGTAAAACCATTTCTCTTTTGGGGGTCATCTCATTGTTGCCCGTCCAGTGCACCTGTTGTTGATTTCATTAACACCAAAGCAGCTGAAAGTGATTAACAAAGCCCTGTGCTACTTAACTGACCAGATCAATAGCCCTGGAGTTTCATTGACTTGATACTATACTCTGAGTAAAAAGTCTTCCTTGAATTTTTTGGAGCAGGGTTCATGAAGATCAGAGAGTTGTGAGAGCTTTGCCAGGCCATGCTGTTAAATGTGACACTTGTGCTTGGGCCAAGAATAAATGGAGTGAGAATTTCACAAGTAAGGGCCAGTGGAATTGAAGAGCAACAAAGACACCGACCACGAAGGGACTTGAACCCTCAATCTTCTGATCTGAAGTCAGACGCCTTATCCATTAGGCCACGCGGTCTGCCGCAGCTCTTGCTCAACTTTGTGGCATGCGGACTAGGCCACCGGTTAAGGTTGACCTCTGACCTTTTCCAATACTCGCTTTGCTCCAGTGGATTTGCTAGACAAGATGTGAAAAGTTTGACTTGGTGCCAAGGTCATGCTTTAGGAAGGTCATTTGCAAGAGGTCCTAGGTGCACAGGGTTAATACAGCCCCTTCATGTTGCTAAGTGATTCCTAGAGCCCCACGTGTAGAGGACATTTCAAGAGGAAGGACAGGGAAGTCGGTGTCTCTTGTCAGGATGGCTGAGTGGTCTAAGGCGCCATACTCAAGAGTTCCCTCTTCACATTGTGTGTGTGTTCTGGTCTCCAAATGGAGGCGTGGTTTCAAATCCCACTTCTGACAATCACATTTACTTTCCTCTACAACCACCGCAACCGCTCAGCTTTTCGGGGCTACCACAGAAACAACACTGCTCAAAACAAGGAAAGGAACACTTTTAAAGCACGTCACATCTCAATGGACAAACGTGGCATGCTGGATATCTGGACTTGCATGCTGGAGATCATCTTCTCTGCCTCTGCCAGTGCTCATCCTGTTCCTCCTTGCACAAAGAAGCAGATACCGGTCCTGCTGATGGCTTAAGGACCTTCCACAGCCCTGTCCAGCTCTCCTAGATTAACTG
>NW_028320742.1:12500-37500 GCF_062004578.1 Staurois parvus
CACTTCTGACAATCACATTTACTTTCCTCTACAACCACCGCAACCGCTCAGCTTTTCGGGGCTACCACAGAAACAACACTGCTCAAAACAAGGAAAGGAACACTTTTAAAGCACGTCACATCTCAATGGACAAACGTGGCATGCTGGATATCTGGACTTGCATGCTGGAGATCATCTTCTCTGCCTCTGCCAGTGCTCATCCTGTTCCTCCTTGCACAAAGAAGCAGATACCGGTCCTGCTGATGGCTTAAGGACCTTCCACGGCCCTCTCCAGCTCTCCTAGATTAACTGCCTGTCTCCCGGAATCTCCTCCACGCTCGTGAGACTATGCTGGGAGACATAGCAACCCTGCTGGCAATGGCATGTATTGATGTGCCATGCTGGAGGAGTTAGACTGCCTGTGCAACCTCTGTAGGGTCCAGGGATCGCCTCATGCTACCAGTAGTGACACGGACGCTAGCCAAATGCAAAACTAGTGAAAAACGCTCTGAAAAATAAAAAGATGAGCAGGGAAAAAACTGTATGTCAGTGGCCTCCGCCTGTAAAACCATTTCTCTTTTGGGGGTCATCTCATTGTTGCCCGTCCAGTGCACCTGTTGTTGATTTCATTAACACCAAAGCAGCTGAAAGTGATTAACAAAGCCCTGTGCTACTTAACTGACCAGATCAATAGCCCTGGAGTTTCATTGACTTGATACTATACTCTGAGTAAAAAGTCTTCCTTGAATTTTTTGGAGCAGGGTTCATGAAGATCAGAGAGTTGTGAGAGCTTTGCCAGGCCATGCTGTTAAATGTGACACTTGTGCTTGGGCCAAGAATAAATGGAGTGAGAATTTCACAAGTAAGGGCCAGTGGAATTGAAAAGCAACAAAGACACCGACCACGAAGGGACTTGAACCCTCAATCTTCTGACCCGAAGTCAGACGCCTTATCCATTAGGCCACGCGGTCTGCTGCAGCTCTTGCTCAACTTTGTGGCATGCGGACTAGGCCACCGGTTAAGGTTGACCTCTGACCTTTTCCAATACTCGCTTTGCTCCAGTGGATTTGCTAGACAAGATGTGAAAAGTTTGACTTGGTGCCAAGGTCATGCTTTAGGAAGGTCATTTGCAAGAGGTCCTAGGTGCACAGGGTTAATACAGCCCCTTCATGTTGCTAATTGATTCCTAGAGCCCCACGTGTAGAGGACATTTCAAGAGGAAGGACAGGGAAGTCGGTGTTTCTTGTGAGGATGGCCGAGTGGTCTAAGGTGCCAGACTCAAGAGTTCCCTCTTCACATTGCGTGTGTGTTCTGGTCTCCAAATGGAGGCGTGGGTTCAAATCCCACTTCTGACAATCACATTTACTTTCCTCTACAACCACCGCAACCGCTCAGCTTTTCGGGGCTACCACAGAAACAACACTGCTCAAAACAAGGAAAGGAACACTTTTAAAGCACGTCACATCTCAATGGACAAACGTGGCATGCTGGATATCTGGACTTGCATGCTGGAGATCATCTTCTCTGCCTCTGCCAGTGCTCATCCTGTTCCTCCTTGCACAAAGAAGCAGATACCGGTCCTGCTGATGGCTTAAGGACCTTCCACGGCCCTCTCCAGCTCTCCTAGATTAACTGCCTTTCTCCCGGAATCTCCTCCACGCTCGTGAGACTATGCTGGGAGACATAGCAACCCTGCTGGCAATGGCATGTATTGATGTGCCATGCTGGAGGAGTTAGACTGCCTGTGCAACCTCTGTAGGGTCCAGGGATCGCCTCATGCTACCAGTAGTGACACGGACGCTAGCCAAATACAAAACTAGTGAAAAACGCTCTGAAAAATAAAAAGATGAGCAGGGAAAAAACTGTATGTCAGTGGCCTCCGCCTGTAAAACCATTTCTCTTTTGGGGGTCATCGCATTGTTGCCCGTCCAGTGCACCTGTTGTTGATTTCATTAACACCAAAGCAGCTGAAAGTGATTAACAAAGCCCTGTGCTACTTAACTGACCAGATCAATAGCCCTGGAGTTTCATTGACTTGATACTATACTCTGAGTAAAAAGTCTTCCTTGAATTTTTTGGAGCAGGGTTCATGAAGATCAGAGAGTTGTGAGAGCTTTGCCAGGCCATGCTGTTAAATGTGACACTTGTGCTTGGGCCAAGAATAAATGGAGTGAGAATTTCACAAGTAAGGGCCAGTGGAATTGAAGAGCAACAAAGACACCGACCACGAAGGGACTTGAACCCTCAATCTTCTGATCCGAAGTCAGACGCCTTATCCATTAGGCCACGCGGTCTGCCGCAGCTCTTGCTCAACTTTGTGGCATGCGGACTAGGCCACCGGTTAAGGTTGACCTCTGACCTTTTCCAATACTCGCTTTGCTCCAGTGGATTTGCTAGACAAGATGTGAAAAGTTTGACTTGGTGCCAAGGTCATGCTTTAGGAAGGTCATTTGCAAGAGGTCCTAGGTGCACAGGGTTAATACAGCCCCTTCATGTTGCTAAGTGATTCCTAGAGCCCCACGTGTAGAGGACATTTCAAGAGGAAGGACAGGAAAGTCGGTGTCTCTTGTCAGGATGGCCGAGTGGTCTAAGGCGCCAGACTCAAGAGTTCCCTTCTTCACATTGCGTGTGTGTTCTGGTCTCCAAATGGAGGCGTGGGTTCAAATCCCACTTCTGACAATCACATTTACTTTCCTCTACAACCACCGCAACCGCTCAGCTTTTCGGGGCTACCACAGAAACAACACTGCTCAAAACAAGGAAAGGAACACTTTTAAAGCACGTCACATCTCAATGGACAAACGTGGTATGCTGGATATCTGGACTTACATGCTGGAGATCATCTTCTCTGCCTCTGCCAGTGCTCATCCTGTTCCTCCTTGCACAAAGAAGCAGATACCGGTCCTGCTGATGGCTTAGGGACCTTCCACGGCCCTGTCCAGCTCTCCTAGATTAACTGCCTGTCTCCCGGAATCTCCTCCACGCTCGTGAGACTATGCTGGGAGACATAGCAACCCTGCTGGCAATGGCATGTATTGATGTGCCATGCTGGAGGAGTTAGACTGCCTGTGCAACCTCTGTAGGGTCCAGGGATCGCCTCATGCTACCAGTAGTGACACGGACGCTAGCCAAATACAAAACTAGTGAAAAACGCTCTGAAAAATAAAAAGATGAACAGGGAAAAAACTGTATGTCAGTGGCCTCCGCCTGTAAAACCATTTCTCTTTTGGGGGTCATCTCATTGTTGCCCGTCCAGTGCACCTGTTGTTGATTTCATTAACACCAAAG
Organism: Staurois parvus; assembly: GCF_062004578.1. Taxonomy (NCBI): domain Eukaryota; kingdom Metazoa; phylum Chordata; class Amphibia; order Anura; family Ranidae; genus Staurois; species Staurois parvus. The sequence goes on from NW_028320742.1 coordinate 15,768, forward strand.
CAGCTGAAAGTGATTAACAAAGCCCTGTGCTACTTAACTGACCAGATCAATAGCCCTGGAGTTTCATTGACTTGATACTATACTCTGAGTAAAAAGTCTTCCTTGAATTTTTTGGAGCAGGGTTCATGAAGATCAGAGAGTTGTGAGAGCTTTGCCAGGCCATGCTGTTAAATGTGACACTTGTGCTTGGGCCAAGAATAAATGGAGTGAGAATTTCACAAGTAAGGGCCAGTGGAATTGAAGAGCAACAAAGACACCGACCACGAAGGGACTTGAACCCTCAATCTTCTGATCCGAAGTCAGACGCCTTATCCATTAGGCCACGCGGTCTGCCGCAGCTCTTGCTCAACTTTGTGGCATGCGGACTAGGCCACCGGTTAAGGTTGACCTCTGACCTTTTCCAATACTCGCTTTGCTCCAGTGGATTTGCTAGACAAGATGTGAAAAGTTTGACTTGGTGCCAAGGTCATGCTTTAGGAAGGTCATTTGCAAGAGGTCCTAGGTGCACAGGGTTAATACAGCCCCTTCATGTTGCTAAGTGATTCCTAGAGCCCCACGTGTAGAGAACATTTCAAGAGGAAGGACAGGGAAGTCGGTGTCTCTTGTCAGGATGGCCGAGTGGTCTAAGGCGCCAGACTCAAGAGTTCCCTTCTTCACATTGCGTGTGTGTTCTGGTCTCCAAATGGAGGCGTGGGTTCAAATCCCACTTCTGACAATCACATTTACTTTCCTCTACAACCACCGCAACCGCTCAGCTTTTCGGGGCTACCACAGAAACAACACTGCTCAAAACAAGGAAGGGAACACTTTTAAAGCACGTCACATCTCAATGGACAAACGTGGCATGCTGGATATCTGGACTTGCATGCTGGAGATCATCTTCTCTGCCTCTGCCAGTGCTCATCCTGTTCCTCCTTGCACAAAGAAGCAGATACCGGTCCTGCTGATGGCTTAAGGACCTTCCACGGCCCTCTCCAGCTCTCCTAGATTAACTGCCTTTCTCCCGGAATCTCCTCCACGCTCGTGAGACTATGCTGGGAGACATAGCAACTCTGCTGGCAATGGCATGTATTGATGTGCCATGCTGGAGGAGTTAGACTGCCTGTGCAACCTCTGTAGGGTCCAGGGATCGCCTCATGCTACCAGTAGTGACACGGACGCTAGCCAAATACAAAACTAGTGAAAAACGCTCTGAAAAATAAAAAGATGAGCAGGGAAAAAACTGTATGTCAGTGGCCTCCGCCTGTAAAACCATTTCTCTTTTGGGGGTCATCGCATTGTTGCCCGTCCAGTGCACCTGTTGTTGATTTCATTAACACCAAAGCAGCTGAAAGTGATTAACAAAGCCCTGTGCTACTTAACTGACCAGATCAATAGCCCTGGAGTTTCATTGACTTGATACTATACTCTGAGTAAAAAGTCTTCCTTGAATTTTTTGGAGCAGGGTTCATGAAGATCAGAGAGTTGTGAGAGCTTTGCCAGGCCATGCTGTTAAATGTGACACTTGTGCTTGGGCCAAGAATAAATGGAGTGAGAATTTCACAAGTAAGGGCCAGTGGAATTGAAGAGCAACAAAGACACCGTCCACGAAGGGACTTGAACCCTCAATCTTCTGATCCGAAGTCAGACGCCTTATTCATTAGGCCACACGGTCTGCGCAGCTCTTGCTCAACTTTGTGGCATGCGGACTCGGCCACCGGTTAAGGTTGACCTCTGACCTTTTCCAATACTCGCTTTGCTCCAGTGGATTTGCTAGACAAGATGTGAAAAGTTTGACTTGGTGCCAAGGTCATGCTTTAGGAAGGTCATTTGCAAGAGGTCCTAGGTGCACAGGGTTAATACAGCCCCTTCATGTTGCTAAGTGATTCCTAGAGCCCCACGTGTAGAGAACATTTCAAGAGGAAGGACAGGGAAGTCGGTGTCTCTTGTCAGGATGGCCGAGTGGTCTAAGGCGCCAGACTCAAGAGTTCCTTTCTTCACATTGCGTGTGTGTTCTGGTCTCCAAATGGAGGCGTGGGTTCAAATCCCACTTCTGACAATCACATTTACTTTCCTCTACAACCACCGCAACCGCTCAGCTTTTCGGGGCTACCACAGAAACAACACTGCTCAAAACAAGGAAAGGAACACTTTTAAAGCACGTCACATCTCAATGGACAAACGTGGCATGCTGGATATCTGGACTTGCATGCTGGAGATCATCTTCTCTGCCTCTGCCAGTGCTCATCCTGTTCCTCCTTGCACAAAGAAGCAGATACCGGTCCTGCTGATGGCTTAAGGACCTTCCACGGCCCTGTCCAGCTCTCCTAGATTAACTGCCTGTCTCCCGGAATCTCCTCCACGCTCGTGAGACTATGCTGGGAGACATAGCAACCCTGCTGGCAATGGCATGTATTGATGTGCCATGCTGGAGGAGTTAGACTGCCTGTGCAACCTCTGTAGGGTCCAGGGATCGCCTCATGCTACCAGTAGTGACACGGACGCTAGCCAAATGCAAAACTAGTGAAAAACGCTCTGAAAAATAAAAAGATGAGCAGGGAAAAAACTGTATGTCAGTGGCCTCCACCTGTAATACCATTTCTCTTTTGGGGGTCATCTCATTGTTGCCCGTCCAGTGCACCTGTTGTTGATTTCATTAACACCAAAGCAGCTGAAAGTGATTAACAAAGCCCTGTGCTACTTAACTGACCAGATCAATAGCCCTGGAGTTTCATTGACTTGATACTATACTCTGAGTAAAAAGTCTTCCTTGAATTTTTTGGAGCAGGGTTCATGAAGATCAGAGAGTTGTGAGAGCTTTGCCAGGCCATGCTGTTAAATGTGACACTTGTGCTTGGGCCAAGAATAAATGGAGTGAGAATTTCACAAGTAAGGGCCAGTGGAATTGAAGAGCAACAAAGACACCGACCACGAAGGGACTTGAACCCTCAATCTTCTGATCCGAAGTCAGACGCCTTATCCATTAGGCCACGCAGTCTGCCGCAGCTCTTGCTCAACTTTGTGGCATGCGGACTAGGCCACCGGTTAAGGTTGACCTCTGACCTTTTCCAATACTCGCTTTGCTCCAGTGGATTTGCTAGACAAGATGTGAAAAGTTTGACTTGGTGCCAAGGTCATGCTTTAGGAAGGTCATTTGCAAGAGGTCCTAGGTGCACAGGGTTAATACAGCCCCTTCATGTTGCTAAGTGATTCCTAGAGCCCCACGTTTAGAGGACATTTCAAGAGGAAGGACAAAGAAGTTGGTGTCTCTTTTCAGGATGGCCGAGTGGTCTAAGGCGCCAGACTCAAGAGTTCCCTCTTCACATTGCGTGTGTGTTCTGGTCTCCAAATGGAGGCGTGGGTTCAAATCCCACTTCTGACAATCGCATTTACTTTCCTCTACAACCACCGCAACTGCTCAGCTTTTCGGGGCTACCACAGAAACAACACTGCTCAAAACAAGGAAAGGAACACTTTTAAAGCACGTCACATCTCAATGGACAAACGTGGCATGCTGGATATCTGGACTTACATGCTGGAGATCATCTTCTCTGCCTCTGCCAGTGCTCATCCTGTTCCTCCTTGCACAAAGAAGCAGATACCGGTCCTGCTGATGGCTTAAGGACCTTCCACGGCCCTGTCCAGCTCTCCTAGATTAACTGCCTTTCTCCCGGAATCTCCTCCATGCTCGTGAGACTATGCTGGGAGACATAGCAACCCTGCTGGCAATGGCATGTATTGATGTGCCATGCTGGAGGAGTTAGACTGCCTGTGCAACCTCTGTAGGGTCCAGGGATCGCCTCATGCTACCAGTAGTGACACGGACGCTAGCCAAATACAAAACTAGTGAAAAACGCTCTGAAAAATAAAAAGATGAACAGGGAAAAAACTGTATGTCAGTGGCCTCCGCCTGTAAAACCATTTCTCTTTTGGGGGTCATCTTATTGTTGCCCGTCCAGTGCACCTGTTGTTGATTTCATTAACACCAAAGCAGCTGAAAGTGATTAAAAAAGCCCTGTGCTACTTAACTGACCAGATCAATAGCCCTGGAGTTTCATTGACTTGATACTATACTCTGAGTAAAAAGTCTTCCTTGAATTTTTTGGAGCAGGGTTCATGAAGATCAGAGAGTTGTGAGAGCTTTGCCAGGCCATGCTGTTAAATGTGACACTTGTGCTTGGGCCAAGAATAAATGGAGTGAGAATTTCACAAGTAAGGGCCAGTGGAATTGAAGAGCAACAAAGACACCGACCACGAAGGGACTTGAACCCTCAATCTTCTGATCCGAAGTCAGACGCCTTATCCATTAGGCCACGCGGTCTGCCGCAGCTCTTGCTCAACTTTGTGGCATGCGGACTATGCCACCGGTTAAGCTTGACCTCTGACCTTTTCCAATACTCGCTTTGCTCCAGTGGATTTGCTAGACAAGATGTGAAAAGTTTGACTTGGTGCCAAGGTCATGCTTTAGGAAGGTCATTTGCAAGAGGTCCTAGGTGCACAGGGTTAATACAGCCCCTTCATGTTGCTAAGTGATTCCTAGAGCCCCACGTGTAGAGGACATTTCAAGAGGAAGGACAGGAAAGTCGGAGTCTCTTGTCAGGATGGCCGAGTGGTCTAAGGCGCCAGATTCAAGAGTTCCCTCTTCACATTGCGTGTGTGTTCTGGTCTCCAAATGGAGGCGTGGGTTCAAATCCCACTTCTGCCAATCACATTTACTTTCCTCTACAACCACCGCAACCGCTCAGCTTTTTGGGGCTACCACAGAAACAACACTGCTCAAAACAAGGAAAGGAACACTTTTAAAGCACGTCACATCTCAATGGACAAACGTGGCATGCTGGATATCTGGACTTACATGCTGGAGATCATCTTCTCTGCCTCTGCCAGTGCTCATCCTGTTCCTCCTTGCACAAAGAAGCAGATACCGGTCCTGCTGATGGCTTAAGGACCTTCCACGGCCCTGTCCAGCTCTCCTAGATTAACTGCCTGTCTCCCGGAATCTCCTCCACGCTCGTGAGACTATGCTGGGAGACATAGCAACCCTGCTGGCAATGGCATGTATTGATGTGCCATGCTGGAGGAGTTAGACTGCCTGTGCAACCTCTGTAGGGTCCAGGGATCGCCTCATGCTACCAGTAGTGACACGGACGCTAGCCAAATACAAAACTAGTGAAAAACGCTCTGAAAAATAAAAAGATGAACAGGGAAAAAACTGTATGTCAGTGGCCTCCGCCTGTAAAACCATTTCTCTTTTGGGGGTCATCTCATTGTTGCCCGTCCAGTGCACCTGTTGTTGATTTCATTAACACCAAAGCAGCTGAAAGTGATTAAAAAAGCCCTGTGCTACTTAACTGACCAGATCAATAGCCCTGGAGTTTCATTGACTTGATACTATACTCTGAGTAAAAAGTCTTCCTTGAATTTTTTGGAGCAGGGTTCATGAAGATCAGAGAGTTGTGAGAGCTTTGCCAGGCCATGCTGTTAAATGTGACACTTGTGCTTGGGCCAAGAATAAATGGAGTGAGAATTTCACAAGTAAGGGCCAGTGGAATTGAAGAGCAACAAAGACACCGACCACGAAGGGACTTGAACCCTCAATCTTCTGATCCGAAGTCAGACGCCTTATCCATTAGGCCACGCGGTCTGCTGCAGCTCTTGCTCAACTTTGTGGCATGCGGACTAGGCCACCGGTTAAGGTTGACCTCTGACCTTTTCCAATACTCGCTTTGCTCCAGTGGATTTGCTAGACAAGATGTGAAAAGTTTGACTTGGTGCCAAGGTCATGCTTTAGGAAGGTCATTTGCAAGAGGTCCTAGGTGCACAGGGTTAATACAGCCCCTTCATGTTGCTAAGTGATTCCTAGAGCCCCACGTGTAGAGGACATTTCAAGAGGAAGGACAGGGAAGTTGGTGTCTCTTGTCAGGATGGCCGAGTGGTCTAAGGCGCCAGACTCAAGAGTTCCCTTCTTCACATTGCGTGTGTGTTCTGGTCTCCAAATGGAGGCGTGGGTTCAAATCCCACTTCTGACAATCACATTTACTTTACTCTACAACCACCGCAACCGCTCAGCTTTTCGGGGCTACCACAGAAACAACACTGCTCAAAACAAGGAAAGGAACACTTTTAAAGCACGTCACATCTCAATGGACAAACGTGGCATGCTGGATATCTGGACTTACATGCTGGAGATCATCTTCTCTGCCTCTGCCAGTGCTCATCCTGTTCCTCCTTGCACAAAGAAGCAGATACCGGTCCTGCTGATGGCTTAAGGACCTTCCACGGCCCTGTCCAGCTCTCCTAGATTAACTGCCTTTCTCCCGGAATCTCCTCCACGCTCGTGAGACTATGCTGGGAGACATAGCAACCCTGCTGGCAATGGCATGTATTGATGTGCCATGCTGGAGGAGTTAGACTGCCTGTGCAACCTCTGTAGGGTCCAGGGATCGCCTCATGCTACCAGTAGTGACACGGACGCTAGCCAAATGCAAAACTAGTGAAAAACGCTCTGAAAAATAAAAAGATGAGCAGGGAAAAAACTGTATGTCAGTGGCCTCCGCCTGTAAAACCATTTCTCTTTTGGGGGTCATCTCATTGTTGCCCGTCCAGTGCACCTGTTGTTGATTACATTAACACCAAAGCAGCTGAAAGTGATTAACAAAGCCCTGTGCTACTTAACTGACCAGATCAATAGCCCTGGAGTTTCATTGACTTGATACTATACTCTGAGTAAAAAGTCTTCCTTGAATTTTTTGGAGCAGGGTTCATGAAGATCAGAGAGTTGTGAGAGCTTTGCCAGGCCATGCTGTTAAATGTGACACTTGTGCTTGGGCCAAGAATAAATGGAGTGAGAATTTCACAAGTAAGGGCCAGTGGAATTGAAGAGCAACAAAGACACCGACCACGAAGGGACTTGAACCCTCAATCTTCTGATCCGAAGTCAGACGCCTTATCCATTAGGCCACGCGGTCTGCCGCAGCTCTTGCTCAACTTTGTGGCATGCGGACTAGGCCACCGGTTAAGGTTGACCTCTGACCTTTTCCAATACTCGCTTTGCTCCAGTGGATTTGCTAGACAAGATGTGAAAAGTTTGACTTGGTGCCAAGGTCATGCTTTAGGAAGGTCATTTGCAAGAGGTCCTAGGTGCACAGGGTTAATACAGCCCCTTCATGTTGCTAAGTGATTCCTAGAGCCCCACGTGTAGAGGACATTTCAAGAGGAAGGACAGGAAAGACGGTGTCTCTTGTCAGGATGGCCGAGTGGTCTAAGGTGCCAGACTCAAGAGTTCCCTCTTCACATTGCGTGTGTGTTCTGGTCTCCAAATGGAGGCGTGGGTTCAAATCCCACTTCTAACAATCGCATTTACTTTCCTCTACAACCACCGCAACCGCTCAGCTTTTTGGGGCTACCACAGAAACAACACTGCTCAAAACAAGGAGAGGAACACTTTTAAAGCACGTCACATCTCAATGGACAAACGTGGCATGCTGGATATCTGGACTTACATGCTGGAGATCATCTTCTCTGCCTCTGCCAGTGCTCATCCTGTTCCTCCTTGCACAAAGAAGCAGATACCGGTCCTGCTGATGGCTTAAGGACCTTCCACGGCCCTGTCCAGCTCTCCTAGATTAACTGCCTGTCTCCCGGAATCTCCTCCACGCTCGTGAGACTATGCTGGGAGACATAGCAACCGTGCTGGCAATGGCATGTATTGATGTGCCATGCTGGAGGAGTTAGACTGCCTGTGCAACCTCTGTAGGGTCCAGGAATCGCCTCATGCTACCAGTAGTGACACGGACGCTAGCCAAATGCAAAACTAGTGAAAAACGCTCTGAAAAATAAAAAGATGAGCAGGGAAAAAACTGTATGTCAGTGGCCTCCGCCTGTAAAACCATTTCTCTTTTGGGGGTCATCTCATTGTTGCCCGTCCAGTGCACCTGTTGTTGATTTCATTAACACCAAAGCAGCTGAAAGTGATTAACAAAGCCCTGTGCTACTTAACTGACCAGATCAATAGCCCTGGAGTTTCATTGACTTGATACTATACTCTGAGTAAAAAGTCTTCCTTGAATTTTTTGGAGCAGGGTTCATGAAGATCAGAGAGTTGTGAGAGCTTTGCCAGGCCATGCTGTTAAATGTGACACTTGTGCTTGGGCCAAGAATAAATGGAGTGAGAATTTCACAAGTAAGGGCCAGTGGAATTGAAGAGCAACAAAGACACCGACCACGAAGGGACTTGAACCCTCAATCTTCTGATCCGAAGTCAGACGCCTTATCCATTAGGCCACGCGGTCTGCCGCAGCTCTTGCTCAACTTTGTGGCATGCGGACTAGGCCACCGGTTAAGGTTGACCTCTGACCTTTTCCAATACTCGCTTTGCTCCAGTGGATTTGCTAGACAAGATGTGAAAAGTTTGACTTGGTGCCAAGGTCATGCTTTAGGAAGGTCATTTGCAAGAGGTCCTAGGTGCACAGGGTTAATACAGCCCCTTCATGTTGCTAAGTGATTCCTAGAGCCCCACGTGTAGAGGACATTTCAAGAGGAAGGACAGGAAAGACAGTGTCTCTTCTCAGGATGGCCGAGTGGTCTAAGGCGCCAGACTCAAGAGTTCCCTCTTCACATTGCGTATGTGTTCTGGTCTCCAAATGGAGGCGTGGGTTCAAATCCCACTTCTGACAATCGCATTTACTTTCCTCTACAACCACCGCAACCGCTCAGCTTTTCGGGGCTACCACAGAAACAACACTGCTCAAAACAAGGAAAGGAACACTTTTAAAGCACGTCACATCTCAATGGACAAACGTGGCATGCTGGATATCTGGACTTACATGCTGGAGATCATCTTCTCTGCCTCTGCCAGTGCTCATCCTGTTCCTCCTTGCACAAAGAAGCAGATACCGGTCCTGCTGATGGCTTAAGGACCTTCCACGGCCCTGTCCAGCTCTCCTAGATTAACTGCCTGTCTCCCGGAATCTCCTCCACGCTCGTGAGACTATGCTGGGAGACATAGCAACCGTGCTGGCAATGGCATGTATTGATGTGCCATGCTGGAGGAGTTAGACTGCCTGTGCAACCTCTGTAGGGTCCAGGAATCGCCTCATGCTACCAGTAGTGACACGGACGCTAGCCAAATGCAAAACTAGTGAAAAACGCTCTGAAAAATAAAAAGATGAGCAGGGAAAAAACTGTATGTCAGTGGCCTCCGCCTGTAAAACCATTTCTCTTTTGGGGGTCATCTCATTGTTGCCCGTGCAGTGCGCCTGTTGTTGATTTCATTAACACCAAAGCAGCTGAAAGTGATTAACAAAGCCCTGTGCTACTTAACTGACCAGATCAATAGCCCTGGAGTTTCATTGACTTGATACTATACTCTGAGTAAAAAGTCTTCCTTGAATTTTTTGGAGCAGGGTTCATGAAGATCAGAGAGTTGTGAGAGCTTTGCCAGGCCATGCTGTTAAATGTGACACTTGTGCTTGGGCCAAGAATAAATGGAGTGAGAATTTCACAAGTAAGGGCCAGTGGAATTGAAGAGCAACAAAGACACCGACCACGAAGGGACTTGAACCCTCAATCTTCTGATCCGAAGTCAGACGCCTTATCCATTAGGCCACGCGGTCTGCCGCAGCTCTTGCTCAACTTTGTGGCATGCGGACTAGGCCACCGGTTAAGGTTGACCTCTGACCTTTTCCAATACTCGCTTTGCTCCAGTGGATTTGCTAGACAAGATGTGAAAAGTTTGACTTGGTGCCAAGGTCATGCTTTAGGAAGGTCATTTGCAAGAGGTCCTAGGTGCACAGGGTTAATACAGCCCCTTCATGTTGCTAAGTGATTCCTAGAGCCCCACGTGTAGAGGACATTTCAAGAGGAAGGACAGGAAAGACAGTGTCTCTTCTCAGGATGGCCGAGTGGTCTAAGGCGCCAGACTCAAGAGTTCCCTCTTCACATTGCGTATGTGTTCTGGTCTCCAAATGGAGGCGTGGGTTCAAATCCCACTTCTGACAATCGCATTTACTTTCCTCTACAACCACCGCAACCGCTCAGCTTTTTGGGGCTACCACAGAAACAACACTGCTCAAAACAAGGAGAGGAACACTTTTAAAGCACGTCACATCTCAATGGACAAACGTGGCATGCTGGATATCTGGACTTACATGCTGGAGATCATCTTCTCTGCCTCTGCCAGTGCTCATCCTGTTCCTCCTTGCACAAAGAAGCAGATACAGGTCCTGCTGATGGCTTAAGGACCTTCCACGGCCCTGTCCAGCTCTCCTAGATTAACTGCCTGTCTCCCGGAATCTCCTCCACGCTCGTGAGACTATGCTGGGAGACATAGCAACCCTGCTGGCAATGGCATGTATTGATGTGCCATGCTGGAGGAGTTAGACTGCCTGTGCAACCTCTGTAGGGTCCAGGGATCGCCTCATGCTACCAGTATTGACACGGACGCTAGCCAAATACAAAACTAGTGAAAAACGCTCTGAAAAATAAAAAGATGAACAGGGAAAAAACTGTATGTCAGTGGCCTCCGCCTGTAAAACCATTTCTCTTTTGGGGGTCATCTCATTGTTGCCCGTCCAGTGCACCTGTTGTTGATTTCATTAACACCAAAGCAGCTGAAAGTGATTAACAAAGCCCTGTGCTACTTAACTGACCAGATCAATAGCCCTGGAGTTTCATTGACTTGATACTATACTCTGAGTAAAAAGTCTTCCTTGAATTTTTTGGAGCAGGGTTCATGAAGATCAGAGAGTTGTGAGAGCTTTGCCAGGCCATGCTGTTAAATGTGACACTTGTGCTTGGGCCAAGAATAAATGGAGTGAGAATTTCACAAGTAAGGGCCAGTGGAATTGAAGAGCAACAAAGACACCGACCACGAAGGGACTTGAACCCTCAATCTTCTGATCCGAAGTCAGACGCCTTATCCATTAGGCCACGCGGTCTGCTGCAGCTCTTGCTCAACTTTGTGGCATGCGGACTAGGCCACCGGTTAAGGTTGACCTCTGACCTTTTCCAATACTCGCTTTGCTCCAGTGGATTTGCTAGACAAGATGTGAAAAGTTTGACTTGGTGCCAAGGTCATGCTTTAGGAAGGTCATTTGCAAGAGGTCCTAGGTGCACAGGGTTAATACAGCCCCTTCATGTTGCTAAGTGATTCCTAGAGCCCCACGTGTAGAGGACATTTCAAGAGGAAGGACAGGGAAGTCGGTGTCTCTTGTCAGGATGGCCGAGTGGTCTAAGGCGCCAGACTCAAGGGTTCCCTTCTTCACATTGCGTGTGTGTTCTGGTCTCCAAATGGAGGCGTGGGTTCAAATCCCACTTCTGACAATCACATTTACTTTACTCTACAACCACCGCAACCGCTCAGCTTTTCGGGGCTACCACAGAAACAACACTGCTCAAAACAAGGAAAGGAACACTTTTAAAGCACGTCACATCTCAATGGACAAACGTGGCATGCTGGATATCTGGACTTACATGCTGGAGATCATCTTCTCTGCCTCTGCCAGTGCTCATCCTGTTCCTCCTTGCACAAAGAAGCAGATACCGGTCCTGCTGATGGCTTAAGGACCTTCCACGGCCCTGTCCAGCTCTCCTAGATTAACTGCCTGTCTCCCGGAATCTCCTCCACGCTCGTGAGACTATGCTGGGAGACATAGCAACCCTGCTGGCAATGGCATGTATTGATGTGCCATGCTGGAGGAGTTAGACTGCCTGTGCAACCTCTGTAGGATCCAGGGATCGCCTCATGCTACCAGTAGTGACACGGACGCTAGCCAAATGCAAAACTAGTGAAAAACGCTCTGAAAAATAAAAAGATGAACAGGGAAAAAACTGTATGTCAGTGGCCTCCGCCTGTAAAACCATTTCTCTTTTGGGGGTCATCTCATTGTTGCCCGTCCAGTGCACCTGTTGTTGATTTCATTAACACCAAAGCAGCTGAAAGTGATTAACAAAGCCCTGTGCTACTTAACTGACCAGATCAATAGCCCTGGAGTTTCATTGACTTGATACTATACTCTGAGTAAAAAGTCTTCCTTGAATTTTTTGGAGCAGGGTTCATGAAGATCAGAGAGTTGTGAGAGCTTTGCCAGGCCATGCTGTTAAATGTGACACTTGTGCTTGGGCCAAGAATAAATGGAGTGAGAATTTCACAAGTAAGGGCCAGTGGAATTGAAGAGCAACAAAGACACCGACCACGAAGGGACTTGAACCCTCAATCTTCTGATCCGAAGTCAGACGCCTTATCCATTAGGCCACGCGGTCTGCTGCAGCTCTTGCTCAACTTTGTGGCATGCGGACTAGGCCACCGGTTAAGGTTGACCTCTGACCTTTTCCAATACTCGCTTTGCTCCAGTGGATTTGCTAGACAAGATGTGAAAAGTTTGACTTGGTGCCAAGGTCATGCTTTAGGAAGGTCATTTGCAAGAGGTCCTAGGTGCACAGGGTTAATACAGCCCCTTCATGTTGCTAAGTGATTCCTAGAGCCCCACGTGTAGAGGACATTTCAAGAGGAAGGACAGGGAAGTCAGTGTCTCTTGTCAGGATGGCCGAGTGGTCTAAGGTGCCAGACTCAAGAGTTCCCTCTTCACATTGCGTGTGTGTTCTGGTCTCCAAATGGAGGCGTGGGTTCAAATCCCACTTCTGACAATCACATTTACTTTCCTCTACAACCACCGCAACCGCTCAGCTTTTTGGGGCTACCACAGAAACAACACTGCTCAAAACAAGGAAAGGAACACTTTTAAAGCACGTCACATCTCAATGGACAAACGTGGCATGCTGGATATCTGGACTTACATGCTGGAGATCATCTTCTCTGCCTCTGCCAGTGCTCATCCTGTTCCTCCTTGCACAAAGAAGCAGATACCGGTCCTGCTGATGGCTTAAGGACCTTCCACGGCCCTGTCCAGCTCTCCTAGATTAACTGCCTGTCTCCCGGAATCTCCTCCACGCTCGTGAGACTATGCTGGGAGACATAGCAACCGTGCTGGCAATGGCATGTATTGATGTGCCATGCTGGAGGAGTTAGACTGCCTGTGCAACCTCTGTAGGGTCCAGGGATCGCCTCATGCTACCAGTAGTGACACGGACGCTAGCCAAATGCAAAACTAGTGAAAAACGCTCTGAAAAATAAAAAGATGAGCAGGGAAAAAACTGTATGTCAGTGGCCTCCGCCTGTAAAACCATTTCTCTTTTGGGGGTCATCTCATTGTTGCCCGTCCAGTGCACCTGTTGTTGATTTCATTAACACCAAAGCAGCTGAAAGTGATTAACAAAGCCCTGTGCTACTTAACTGACCAGATCAATAGCCCTGGAGTTTCATTGACTTGATACTATACTCTGAGTAAAAAGTCTTCCTTGAATTTTTTGGAGCAGGGTTCATGAAGATCAGAGAGTTGTGAGAGCTTTGCCAGGCCATGCTGTTAAATGTGACACTTGTGCTTGGGCCAAGAATAAATGGAGTGAGAATTTCACAAGTAAGGGCCAGTGGAATTGAAGAGCAACAAAGACACCGACCACGAAGGGACTTGAACCCTCAATCTTCTGATCCGAAGTCAGACGCCTTATCCATTAGGCCACGTGGTCTGCCGCAGCTCTTGCTCAACTTTGTGGCATGCGGACTAGGCCACCGGTTAAGGTTGACCTCTGACCTTTTCCAATACTCGCTTTGCTCCAGTGGATTTGCTAGACAAGATGTGAAAAGTTTGACTTGGTGCCAAGGTCATGCTTTAGGAAGGTCATTTGCAAGAGGTCCTAGGTGCACAGGGTTAATACAGCCCCTTCATGTTGCTAAGTGATTCCTAGAGCCCCACGTGTAGAGAACATTTCAAGAGGAAGGACAGGGAAGTCGGGGTCTCTTGTCAGGATGGCCGAGTGGTCTAAGGCGCCAGACTCAAGAGTTCCCTTCTTCACATTGCGTGTGTGTTCTGGTCTCCAAATGGAGGCGTGGGTTCAAATCCCACTTCTGACAATCACATTTACTTTACTCTACAACCACCGCAACCGCTCAGCTTTTCGGGGCTACCACAGAAACAACACTGCTCAAAACAAGGAAAGGAACACTTTTAAAGCACGTCACATCTCAATGGACAAACGTGGCATGCTGGATATCTGGACTTACATGCTGGAGATCATCTTCTCTGCCTCTGCCAGTGCTCATCCTGTTCCTCCTTGCACAAAGAAGCAGATACCGGTCCTGCTGATGGCTTAAGGACCTTCCACGGCCCTGTCCAGCTCTCCTAGATTAACTGCCTGTCTCCCGGAATCTCCTCCACGCTCGTGAGACTATGCTGGGAGACATAGCAACCCTGCTGGCAATGGCATGTATTGATGTGCCATGCTGGAGGAGTTAGACTGCCTGTGCAACCTCTGTAGGGTCCAGGGATCGCCTCATGCTACCAGTAGTGACACGGACGCTAGCCAAATGCAAAACTAGTGAAAAACGCTCTGAAAAATAAAAAGATGAGCAGGGAAAAAACTGTATGTCAGTGGCCTCCGCCTGTAAAACCATTTCTCTTTTGGGGGTCATCTCATTGTTGCCCGTCCAGTGCACCTGTTGTTGATTTCATTAACACCAAAGCAGCTGAAAGTGATTAACAAAGCCCTGTGCTACTTAACTGACCAGATCAATACCCCTGGAGTTTCATTGACTTGATACTATACTCTGAGTAAAAAGTCTTCCTTGAATTTTTTGGAGCAGGGTTCATGAAGATCAGAGAGTTGTGAGAGCTTTGCCAGGCCATGCTGTTAAATGTGACACTTGTGCTTGGGCCAAGAATAAATGGAGTGAGAATTTCACAAGTAAGGGCCAGTGGAATTGAAGAGCAACAAAGACACCGACCACGAAGGGACTTGAACCCTCAATCTTCTGATCCGAAGTCAGACGCCTTATCCATTAGGCCACGCGGTCTGCCGCAGCTCTTGCTCAACTTTGTGGCATGCGGACTAGGCCACCGGTTAAGGTTGACCTCTGACCTTTTCCAATACTCGCTTTGCTCCAGTGGATTTGCTAGACAAGATGTGAAAAGTTTGACTTGGTGCCAAGGTCATGCTTTAGGAAGGTCATTTGCAAGAGGTCCTAGGTGCACAGGGTTAATACAGCCCCTTCATGTTGCTAAGTGATTCCTAGAGCCCCACGTGTAGAGAACATTTCAAGAGGAAGGACAGGGAAGTCAGTGTCTCTTGTCAGGATGGCCGAGTGGTCTAAGGCGCCAGACTCAAGAGTTCCCTTCTTCACATTGCGTGTGTGTTCTGGTCTCCAAATGGAGGCGTGGGTTCAAATCCCACTTCTGACAATCACATTTACTTTACTCTGCAACCGCTCAGCTTTTCGGGGCTACCACAGAAACAACACTGCCCAAAACAAGGAAAGGAACACTTTTAAAGCACGTCACATCTCAATGGACAAACGTGGCATGCTGGATATCTGGACTTACATGCTGGAGATCATCTTCTCTGCCTCTGCCAGTGCTCATCCTGTTCCTCCTTGCACAAAGAAGCAGATACCGGTCCTGCTGATGGCTTAAGGACCTTCCACGGCCCTGTCCAGCTCTCCTAGATTAACTGCCTGTCTCCCGGAATCTCCTCCACGCTCGTGAGACTATGCTGGGAGACATAGCAACCCTGCTGGCAATGGCATGTATTGATGTGCCATGCTGGAGGAGTTAGACTGCCTGTGCATCCTCTGTAGGATCCAGGGATCGCCTCATGCTACCAGTAGTGACACGGACGCTAGCCAAATGCAAAACTAGTGAAAAACGCTCTGAAAAATAAAAAGATGAACAGGGAAAAAACTGTATGTCAGTGGCCTCCGCCTGTAAAACCATTTCTCTTTTGGGGGTCATCTCATTGTTGCACGTCCAGTGCACCTGTTGTTGATTTCATTAACACCAAAGCAGCTGAAAGTGATTAACAAAGCCCTGTGCTACTTAACTGACCAGATCAATAGCCCTGGAGTTTCATTGACTTGATACTATACTCTGAGTAAAAAGTCTTCCTTGAATTTTTTGGAGCAGGGTTCATGAAGATCAGAGAGTTGTGAGAGCTTTGCCAGGCCATGCTGTTAAATGTGACACTTGTGCTTGGGCCAAGAATAAATGGAGTGAGAATTTCACAAGTAAGGGCCAGTGGAATTGAAGAGCAACAAAGACACCGACCACGAAGGGACTTGAACCCTGAATCTTCTGATCCGAAGTCAGACGCCTTATCCATTAGGCCACGCGGTCTGCCGCAGCTCTTGCTCAACTTTGTGGCATGCGGACTAGGCCACCGGTTAAGGTTGACCTCTGACCTTTTCCAATACTCGCTTTGCTCCAGTGGATTTGCTAGACAAGATGTGAAAAGTTTGACTTGGTGCCAAGGTCATGCTTTAGGAAGGTCATTTGCAAGAGGTCCTAGGTGCACAGGGTTAATACAGCCCCTTCATGTTGCTAAGTGATTCCTAGAGCCCCACGTGTAGAGAACATTTCAAGAGGAAGGACAGGAAAGTCAGTGTCTCTTGTCAGGATGGCCGAGTGGTCTAAGGCGCCAGACTCAAGAGTTCCCTTCTTCACATTGCGTGTGTGTTCTGGTCTCCAAATGGAGGCGTGGGTTCAAATCCCACTTCTGACAATCGCATTTACTTTCCTCTACAACCACCGCAACCGCTCAGCTTTTCGGGGCTACCACAGAAACAACACTGCTCAAAACAAGGAAAGGAACACTTTTAAAGCACGTCACATCTCAATGGACAAACGTGGCATGCTGGATATCTGGACTTACATGCTGGAGATCATCTTCTCTGCCTCTGCCAGTGCTCATCCTGTTCCTCCTTGCACAAAGAAGCAGATACCGGTCCTGCTGATGGCTTAAGGACCTTCCACGGCCCTGTCCAGCTCTCCTAGATTAACTGCCTGTCTCCCGGAATCTCCTCCACGCTCGTGAGACTATGCTGGGAGACATAGCAACCCTGCTGGCAATGGCATGTATTGATGTGCCATGCTGGAGGAGTTAGACTGCCTGTGCAACCTCTGTAGGGTCCAGGGATCGCCTCATGCTACCAGTAGTGACACGGACGCTAGCCAAATGCAAAACTAGTGAAAAACGCTCTGAAAAATAAAAAGATGAGCAGGGAAAAAACTGTATGTCAGTGGCCTCCACCTGTAAAACCATTTCTCTTTTGGGGGTCATCTCATTGTTGCCCGTCCAGTGCACCTGTTGTTGATTTCATTAACACCAAAGCAGCTGAAAGTGATTAACAAAGCCCTGTGCTACTTAACTGACCAGATCAATAGCCCTGGAGTTTCATTGACTTGATACTATACTCTGAGTAAAAAGTCTTCCTTGAATTTTTTGGAGCAGGGTTCATGAAGATCAGAGAGTTGTGAGAGCTTTGCCAGGCCATGCTGTTAAATGTGACACTTGTGCTTGGGCCAAGAATAAATGGAGTGAGAATTTCACAAGTAAGGGCCAGTGGAATTGAAGAGCAACAAAGACACCGACCGCGAAGGGACTTGAACCCTCAATCTTCTGATCCGAAGTCAGACGCCTTATCCATTAGGCCACGCAGTCTGCCGCAGCTCTTGCTCAACTTTGTGGCATGCGGACTAGGCCACCGGTTAAGGTTGACCTCTGACCTTTTCCAATACTCGCTTTGCTCCAGTGGATTTGCTAGACAAGATGTGAAAAGTTTGACTTGGTCCCAAGGTCATGCTTTAGGAAGGTCATTTGCAAGAGGTCCTAGGTGCACAGGGTTAATACAGCCCCTTCATGTTGCTAAGTGATTCCTAGAGCCCCACGTGTAGAGGACATTTCAAGAGGAAGGACCGAGAAGTTGGTGTCTCTTTTCAGGATGGCCGAGTGGTCTAAGGCGCCAGACTCAAGAGTTCCCTCTTCACATTGCGTGTGTGTTCTGGTCTCCAAATGGAGGCGTGGGTTCAAATCCCACTTCTGACAATCGCATTTACTTTCCTCTACAACCACCGCAACCGCTCAGCTTTTCGGGGCTACCACAGAAACAACACTGCTCAAAACAAGGAAAGGAACACTTTTAAAGCACGTCACATCTCAATGGACAAACGTGGCATGCTGGATATCTGGACTTACATGCTGGAGATCATCTTCTCTGCCTCTGCCAGTGCTCATCCTGTTCCTCCTTGCACAAAGAAGCAGATACCGGTCCTGCTGATGGCTTAAGGACCTTCCACGGCCCTGTCCAGCTCTCCTAGATTAACTGCCTGTCTCCCGGAATCTCCTCCACGCTCGTGAGACTATGCTGGGAGACATAGCAACCCTGCTGGCAATGGCATGTATTGATGTGCCATGCTGGAGGAGTTAGACTGCCTGTGCAACCTCTGTAGGGTCCAGGGATCGCCTCATGCTACCAGTAGTGACACGGACGCTAGCCAAATGCAAAACTAGTGAAAAACGCTCTGAAAAATAAAAAGATGAGCAGGGAAAAAACTGTATGTCAGTGGCCTCCGCCTGTAAAACCATTTCTCTTTTGGGGGTCATCTCATTGTTGCCCGTCCAGTGCACCTGTTGTTGATTTCATTAACACCAAAGCAGCTGAAAGTGATTAACAAAGCCCTGTGCTACTTAACTGACCAGATCAATAGCCCTGGAGTTTCATTGACTTGATACTATACTCTGAGTAAAAAGTCTTCCTTGAATTTTTTGGAGCAGGGTTCATGAAGATCAGAGAGTTGTGAGAGCTTTGCCAGGCCATGCTGTTAAATGTGACACTTGTGCTTGGGCCAAGAATAAATGGAGTGAGAATTTCACAAGTAAGGGCCAGTGGAATTGAAGAGCAACAAAGACACCGACCACGAAGGGACTTGAACCCTCAATCTTCTGATCCGAAGTCAGACGCCTTATCCATTAGGCCACGCGGTCTGCCGCAGCTCTTGCTCAACTTTGTGGCATGCGGACTAGGCCACCGGTTAAGGTTGACCTCTGACCTTTTCCAATACTCGCTTTGCTCCACTGGATTTGCTAGACAAGATGTGAAAAGTTTGACTTGGTGCCAAGGTCATGCTTTAGGAAGGTCATTTGCAAGAGGTCCTAGGTGCACAGGGTTAATACAGCCCCTTCATGTTGCTAAGTGATTCCTAGAGCCCCACGTGTAGAGAACATTTCAAGAGGAAGGACAGGGAAGTCGGTGTCTCTTGTCAGGATGGCCGAGTGGTCTAAGGCGCCAGACTCAAGAGTTCCCTTCTTCACATTGCGTGTGTGTTCTGGTCTCCAAATGGAGGCGTGGGTTCAAATCCCACTTCTGACAATCACATTTACTTTCCTCTACAACCACCGCAACCGCTCAGCTTTTCGGGGCTACCACAGAAACAACACTGCTCAAAACAAGGAAAGGAACACTTTTAAAGCACGTCACATCTCAATGGACAAACGTGGCATGCTGGATATCTGGACTTGCATGCTGGAGATCATCTTCTCTGCCTCTGCCAGTGCTCATCCTGTTCCTCCTTGCACAAAGAAGCAGATACCGGTCCTGCTGATGGCTTAAGGACCTTCCACGGCCCTGTCCAGCTCTCCTAGATTAACTGCCTGTCTCCCGGAATCTCCTCCACGCTCGTGAGACTATGCTGGGAGACATAGCAACCCTGCTGGCAATGGCATGTATTGATGTGCCATGCTGGAGGAGTTAGACTGCCTGTGCAACCTCTGTAGGGTCCAGGGATCGCCTCATGCTACCAGTAGTGACACGGACGCTAGCCAAATGCAAAACTAGTGAAAAACGCTCTGAAAAATAAAAAGATGAGCAGGGAAAAAACTGTATGTCAGTGGCCTCCACCTGTAAAACCATTTCTCTTTTGGGGGTCATCTCATTGTTGCCCGTCCAGTGCACCTGTTGTTGATTTCATTAACACCAAAGCAGCTGAAAGTGATTAACAAAGCCCTGTGCTACTTAACTGACCAGATCAATAGCCCTGGAGTTTCATTGACTTGATACTATACTCTGAGTAAAAAGTCTTCCTTGAATTTTTTGGAGCAGGGTTCATGAAGATCAGAGAGTTGTGAGAGCTTTGCCAGGCCATGCTGTTAAATGTGACACTTGTGCTTGGGCCAAGAATAAATGGAGTGAGAATTTCACAAGTAAGGGCCAGTGGAATTGAAGAGCAACAAAGACACCGACCACGAAGGAACTTGAACCCTCAATCTTCTGATCTGAAGTCAGACGCCTTATCCATTAGGCCACGCGGTCTGCTGCAGCTCTTGCTCAACTTTGTGGCATGCGGACTAGGCCACCGGTTAAGGTTGACCTCTGACCTTTTCCAATACTCGCTTTGCTCCAGTGGATTTGCTAGACAAGATGTGAAAAGTTTGACTTGGTGCCAAGGTCATGCTTTAGGAAGGTCATTTGCAAGAGGTCCTAGGTGCACAGGGTTAATACAGCCCCTTCATGTTGCTAAGTGATTCCTAGAGCCCCACGTGTAGAGAACATTTCAAGAGGAAGGACAGGGAAGTCAGTGTCTCTTGTCAGGATGGCCGAGTGGTCTAAGGCGCCAGACTCAAGAGTTCCCTTCTTCACATTGCGTGTGTGTTCTGGTCTCCAAATGGAGGCGTGGGTTCAAATCCCACTTCTGACAATCACATTTACTTTCCTCTACAACCACCGCAACTGCTCAGCTTTTCGGGGCTACCACAGAAACAACACTGCTCAAAACAAGGAAAGGAACACTTTTAAAGCACGTCACATCTCAATGGACAAACGTGGTATGCTGGATATCTGGACTTACATGCTGGAGATCATCTTCTCTGCCTCTGCCAGTGCTCATCCTGTTCCTCCTTGCACAAAGAAGCAGATACCGGTCCTGCTGATGGCTTAAGGACCTTCCACGGCCCTGTCCAGCTCTCCTAGATTAACTGCCTGTCTCCCGGAATCTCCTCCACGCTCGTGAGACTATGCTGGGAGACATAGCAACCCTGCTGGCAATGGCATGTATTGATGTGCCATGCTGGAGGAGTTAGACTGCCTGTGCAACCTCTGTAGGGTCCAGGGATCGCCTCATGCTACCAGTAGTGACACGGACGCTAGCCAAATACAAAACTAGTGAAAAACGCTCTGAAAAATAAAAAGATGAACAGGGAAAAAACTGTATGTCAGTGGCCTCCGCCTGTAAAACCATTTCTCTTTTGGGGGTCATCTCATTGTTGCCCGTCCAGTGCACCTGTTGTTGATTTCATTAACACCAAAGCAGCTGAAAGTGATTAACAAAGCCCTGTGCTACTTAACTGACCAGATCAATAGCCCTGGAGTTTCATTGACTTGATACTATACTCTGAGTAAAAAGTCTTCCTTGAATTTTTTGGAGCAGGGTTCATGAAGATCAGAGAGTTGTGAGAGCTTTGCCAGGCCATGCTGTTAAATGTGACACTTGTGCTTGGGCCAAGAATAAATGGAGTGAGAATTTCACAAGTAAGGGCCAGTGGAATTGAAGAGCAACAAAGACACCGACCACGAAGGGACTTGAACCCTCAATCTTCTGATCCGAAGTCAGACGCCTTATCCATTAGGCCACGCGGTCTGCCGCAGCTCTTGCTCAACTTTGTGGCATGCGGACTAGGCCACCGGTTAAGGTTGACCTCTGACCTTTTCCAATACTCGCTTTGCTCCAGTGGATTTGCTAGACAAGATGTGAAAAGTTTGACTTGGTGCCAAGGTCATGCTTTAGGAAGGTCATTTGCAAGAGGTCCTAGGTGCACAGGGTTAATACAGCCCCTTCATGTTGCTAAGTGATTCCTAGAGCCCCACGTGTAGAGA